>NC_041390.1:542259616-542324795 GCF_002162155.2 Triticum dicoccoides
GGGAGGGTTTTGCTTGGGGTAGGGGACAAGAAATAGACTAGGATTAGGAAACAAAAGGAAAAGATCTAGAAATAGATACGGAATAAACGAACATAGGACAAGAGTCCTACTAAGACTAGGAAAGCAAGAAGCGGTGGCTCCCTGGTGCACGCGCGCTATGGCCTCTTGGCCGGCCGGCGGCTAGTGGCTTTGGCCCAAGGCGCTGCGGATTTTTTTTTTAAACGGTCTCGCGCGCAGAAAAATAAATAAAAGAAAATCTAAACGAACTCCAAAATTTAATAAAGTAAATTTTCCCCGACTCCTAAAAATGATCCGAACAAAATGAACTTTTCTCCGGACCTAAAATAAAATTTTCAAAAACGCGCATTTTCCCTATCCGAATAAAATGCAAATAAAACTCCGGCAAACAAAATTTGATCTATTTATTAAATCTTCATTTTCCTAAATTTGGGAAAGTCATATTATTCCCTCTCTTATATTTTTGATAACGGAAAATAATTGAAGATGAAATAAATAAATCAAATGATCCTCTTTTCAATTCGAGAAAACTCTCAAATAACGAAATCTCCAACTCTCTCCAAGGGTCCTTGAGTTGCGTGAAATTTCTAGGATCGACCAAAATGCAAGAAAATAAATTATGCATGATGATCTATTCCAAATTGAAAATAAATTCAAAGGGGCTTTGAATTTAATTCTTTGAAACTCCCAACTCATATTTCATATAATTTGAAGAAGTCATTTTATCTTCTCTCGTGAAAATCATTGAGTCGCATAAAGTTTCAGAATTGGAATATTTCCAAATGAAATTCAAATATTCTCAACACCCCTTGTCATTTAAAATGGAAGAAGTCATGTCATCTTCTCTCCAGGGTTTTTGTGATGAAAAGAATTTGAATTCACGAAGATCAGAAAACCAATATGAAAGTTTGGGAAAGTCCTTTTATTCCCTCTCATTTAACTTTCAAAAAGTTTCGAATTCACTCACTTTCAGTCAATCAATCAAGCAATCAATCAAATCTATCTATTTGTTTATAACATTCCAAAATTTAGAATTTTGGGATGTTACAAAATTACTCCCAAAAATTACAATGATTGTATATTGACTGCATATATTCACTGTAGAGGACTGAATTCAGTCAAGAAAACCTGTCAATTTCTGTTCACTGCATATATTCACTGTACAGGCTGTCAAGTTCTATTTCAGCTCAAGAATGACACACTCAACTTCATTGCTTCAACCACATGGACAACAAAGCAAATGTTGGAAGTTGACAATATACTTTAGATTCACACATGCTCCCCTAATTATTTTGTCTGTATCTTTAGATTATCTACTTTAGGCACAATCATACACAATTCTGACTAATTCATCACTGTAGGCCAGCATGAAACACACTCCTCCAAAAAAAGCCTAAAATTCCACTATTATTGCGTGTAAAAAGGCCTAATATCCACTAGTATTGCCTCTAAAAAAGCCTTAAAAGTCCACTATTGTTGACAATCAAAATATGATCTGAACTGTATGGAGTTAACTGAAAAATGAGTGGTTGTTGGCATGGGGGAGTAAACTGATTGTTGGCACAAAAATATTGGTTCTACAAACATGAAAACAGTCACAAAAATAATGCACTTGGTTTGTGTTGAGTTTTTGCTTTCAGGGATTGGTTTGTGTTGAGTTGTTAACCTAAAGGTTCGGCAGTTTGAATCTCCTTTAGCTAGTTTGAATCCATGGACTACCCTGTTAGATTGGGACTGAAGATAGGTACCTGCTTATCTTTCTATTCCGTCACCAACAGTGGCTTTTCCAAGAATAATATCCCTGCATGAACATAGGTGAGAGGTTAACTAACTGCCTCAAAGGCATAATCAATGCAACAGCTCGAAGAAATAATGCGATTGACACGTCAAAACTATGACAGAAATGTAAAACTTGATGGCAACTACAACATGGCAAGAAAGAACTCATATGTAGTGATGGTAGAACGTATGAATTTGCCGCGGCAAAATTTGGTTCTCCCTAAAAACAAAATGGAAAAATTGTGGTGGAACGAATCTAAATTTGCCATTCACTGCGTATTGGAAATTGCCCTAGAATACCCCTACCAGTTCTGAACCAGATCAAAAACTACATATCACAAAAATACCATGGTACAGAATGGTGGTGAAATTTGCCATGAAATTTCTACTAGTGCACTAGGTCATGGCATGTCATCTGTACTAGTCTACTGGGTCATGAGATGCAATTTGGGGTGAGAAAACTAAAGACAAAATTCGGATGTGCCTCTACTGGGTCATGGCACATCAATTTACAGATAATCAAACTAACAAAAATGAAAAAAAGACGGGGGGTTGAGGATGTTTCCACCAGCAGTGGAAAAGGAGGAAGGAGGAGGCCCTCCCCAATCTTGCAACCATAGACTGCCACGGTCGAGGGGAGGGAGGGAATGGGGAATGGTGGAGAGAGGGAGGAAGGAGGAAGGAGGAGAGGTACCTGGTCGCCGGAGGGGTTGGGGTCTGAGCTCGTCCGGTTCCTCGCTCGCCGCGGTCAAAGGAGAGCAGGGGGCCGGTGGCGGAGGACGGCAGGGGCAGGCGGGGTGGAGGGAGCACCTTGGTTGGGGTGGAGCGGCGAGGGCGACCGGGCGACGGAGCGGCAAGGGCGACGGAGCGGCGAAGGCGACGGACGGGAGGATGAGGCACGGCGGACGGCGGCGGTCGAAACCCTAGGCGGTCGCTCGCTCGCTTCTGGGGTTGGGTTGGGGGTGGGTCGATCGATAGATGGGGATCTGGTGGCGAGGGAGAGAGGGTCGAAGGGGATCTGGCGAGGGAGACGGAGATAGCTAGGGGGAAGCTTACTAATGGCGCACGAGACCTCGGTGCGCCATTAGAAATCTTTTTTTAGATAGCAATGGCGCACCCCGCAGCGGTGCGCCATTAGAAATCTTTTTTTAGATAGCAATGGCGCACCCCGCAGCGGTGCGCCATTAGAAGTCCTTTTTTAGATAGCAATGGCGCACCCCGCAGCGGTGCGCCATTAGAATTTTTTTATTACAGTTCGAGCACAGGTTATATTGCACCTAACCCAATCCACATCAGAACCCGCCCACTAGCCCGACTGGTCAGCACGCAGCACACACACCAGGAGGTCCTAGGTTCGATTCCGAGGCTTCGCAATATTTTTTTGCATTTTAAATGCTGTTTGATATTTTTTTGTGTTTAAATATGTTCAAACTTGTTTAAATCATAACAGTAATATTTTTTTAATAAAAACAGTAATAATTTTTTTTAAAATATATTCAAATTTTTTACTTGAAAATATCATCGGCGGCGTCAGTGGAGCGGGGAAGGGTGTGGGGGGTGCCCGTTGGCGGCGGTGGAGCGGGGGAGGGTGCGGGGGCCGGGTGCTCGTCGGCGACGGTGGAGGGGGATCGAGATCGAGTGTCCTCATGAATTCAAAAAGTGCCCGTGAAATTTAAAAATATTCATGATATTAAAAAGTGCCCATGAAATACAATCGAGAAATGAAGACTACGATTTAAATACAATCGATCTTAGCTAGCTATCTGTTCACAATCTTCTTGCCCTTCTTTTTCGCAAATGGAGTTCTTCTGTGGAACGGACGTCCTTTAGGTAGGGTGGTCCTGCTTCTTCTTGTGGTGTGTGCTGCTACTTCATCGTCGTCGTCATGTTCGATATTCGGATCGCCGTACTTGTCGAAGTCTTGCTCATTGGCTACTCCATCCATTCCGATGATCTTCCTTTTGCCTCACCTCATGACAACACGACTGGGCTTTGACGGGTCGGTAATGAAGAAGCATTGGTCCACTTGGGAAGCCAGTACCCATGGCTCATTTTTCGCGGTGACGTTTGCGCCCGCGGTATTGGATTTGGCTTCAGGTATAACCATGGTGGTGAAATACCGGTCTTCTTTTAGGACGCTCTTGGCCCATCTGACACGGAACATCGGGACCTTCTCTCCAGCGTAGCTCAGCTCCCAGATCTCCTTGATCCTTCCATAGTATCTGTCCTTGTCATTACCGGTGTAGGATTCCATAGTTACCCCGGAGTTCTGATAACCATCGCTGTTCATGTCCTTGTCCTCAGTGTAGAATGTGTAGCCGTTGATATCGTACGCCTCATAGGTCATCAGGTTGTGCTCGGCACCCTGTGACAAGGCGAATATGAGTTGTTCTTCCGCGGAAGAATCCTCATGTAAAGGGTATGACAAAAGCTTCTGCTTGAACCAACGCGTGAAACATGAGTTGTGCTCTTTGATTATATCTCCGTCCGTCCTCTGTTGGCCTCGGTCATTGTACGTCTTCTCAATAAAGGTTTTGTGCTCTACCACCCAAGGATTGACCACATCTATGTGTTGTAGCGCGACTAGGTTTGCTCTTTCAAAGTCGGCGAGTCGACCCTCGAAGTCGACATGCATTTCGCGGCGACCCTCACGGTGACCCCATCCAGCGAGCCTGCCGAGGTGCCTGTTGACGGGCAGACCAACGGGGTTCTCGATGCCTAGATAATTCGTGTAGTAGGAGATGCACTCTTCGGTCAGAAAGCCCCTGGCTATAGTTCCCTCTGGACATGACATGTTGCGAACGTATCCTTTGATGACACCATTCATCCTTTCGAATGGCATCATGCTGTGCAAGAACATCGGTCCAAGTTGGATGATATCCTCCATGATATGGACCAGCGGATGCACCATAACATCGAAGAATGCGGGCGGGAAGTACATCTGAAGCTCGCATAGTATCACCACGATCTCTTCCTGTAGCCTTCTGAGTTGCCTCACGCCAATCGACTTCCGAGAGATGACGTCGAAAAAGTTGCATAGGCCAAATAGCATTTCACAGACATGCGCGTCCATGATCCCACGGATTGCAACTGGAAGTATCTGCGTCATCAGCACGTGACAGTCGTGAGACTTCATCCCGCTGAACTTCTGCTTCGCTGGGTCTAGGTATCTGCTTATCTTCCCCGCGTAACCGTAAGGAAGTTTTACCCCCAAGAGGCAGGTGAAAAACTGCTCGATCTCCTCCTGACTTAGAGTGAAGCACGTGGGTGGGTAGTCACTTCCGGTCTTCTTGGCCTTTTTGCCTTTGCGACGAGTTTCTGTGTCCTGCTTCTCCTCCTCCTCCTCCTCCTCCTCATCATCATCATCATTAGCATGAAGCTCCTGCCTAATGCCCATTGATTTCAAGTCTGCCCTTGCTTTCGGGCCATCTTTGGTCCTCTCTGGCATGTTGAGTAGGGTACCAAGCAGACTCTCGCACACGTTCTTCGGGATATGCATGGCATCAAGGATGTGAGGCACACGGTGGATCTTCTAGTACGGCAAGTCCCAGAAAACAGACCTCGTTTTCCATACCTTCAGCAGTGGCTCTGGCGCCTTTCACTTCTTTCCCGGCTATGGTGCCTTTTGCTTCTTTCCCGACAGTGGGCAATCTTTCCAATTTTTCAACAACTCGTCTATTTCCTTGCCGCTCCTCGTACACGAGCATTTTCGGGGTTCGGTTTCACCATCGAACAGATCCTTGCGTTTCCTCCACGGGTCATCGTCGCGAAGCCACCTTCGATGTCCCATGAACACGGTTTTCGAAGATCCGGGATCTCTATCTAGCTAGCGATACGTTGTGTCATCCATGCACCTTACGCATCCAGAACATCCGTGGACTACCTGCCCCGCAAGATATCCGTAACCGAGATAGTCGTGCACCGTCGTGAGCAGTGCGGCTCTCATAGGGAAATATTCTTTCTCTGTGGCGTCCCACGTATTGGCTAGCGTTTTCCACAGCATGTCTAGCTCCTCTTTCAGCAGCCCTAGATACAGATTGATGTCGTTCCCTGGTTGTTTTGGCCCTTCAATTAGCATACTCATGTGAATGTACTTCCTCTTCATGCACAACCAGGGGGGAAGGTTGTACATCCACACAAACACAGGCCACGTGCTATGTGTGCTTCTCTGGCTGCCAAACGGATTGACTCCATCGATGCTCACGCCCAGCACGATGTTCCTTGGATCCTTCCCAAATTCTGGGTATTCAAAGTTCAACGCTTGCCACTGGCTCGCATCCTTAGGGTGACTCAACATCTTGTCTTTTTTATTTATCTCCGGATCATTTCCGTCATCTTTCCGCTTCTTCTCCTCCCTATCCGCGTGCCAACGCAGGAGCTTTGCTACCTTAGGATCTGCGAAATACCGCTGCAGACAAGGAGTGATCGGAAAGTACCACACCGATTTTCGAGGAGCTTTCTTCCTCTTCTTGTATCGAGTGACGCCACACACCGGACATATGGTAGACTCCGCGTGCTCGTCCCGATAAATGATGCAATTGTTCATGCACACATGGTATTTCACGTGCGGTAAATCCAGAGGACACACGATTTTCTTCGCCTAATCAAAACTGGTCGGGCACTTGTTCCCCTTGGGAAGACGTTCGTGCCAGAATGACATGTTCTCGTCGAAGCATGCGTCGGTCATTTTGTGTTTTACCTTCATCTCCAAAGCCATGAGCGTTACTTTCAGGCGGGTATCCTCGGGCCTGCATCCTTCATACAATGGAGTAACCGCGTCTATCTCCAGTTGATCCAGCTTGGCTTTCTCTCGAGCGGCAGCTCTTGCATTATCCGTCTGCTTGAGAAGCAGCTCTTGAATATGAGGGTCCTGCACCCAGCCTCCATCGTCGTCTGCTCCGGCATCTTCATCTTCATGATCATGCCCTTCGTCTTGATCTTCCTCATCATCATGTACGACATCTTCTACATGATGACTGTGTACAGCATCACCGTCGTGATCATGTCCTGGAGATTCTTCGTCTTCTCGCCCGCCCTCGCCGCGGTGGTACTTGTCTTGTTGCCCTTCCTCATTTCTTGCCCGGCCCCCATGGACGACTTCATAGTCATCTTCATCACCTTGCCACCGATAGCCATCCATGAAACCACGCAAGAGCAGGTGGTCCCGCACCTGCCCAGAATCTGGGTCCGCAATAAGGCTCTTCAGCTTGCATCTTCGACACGGACATCTTATCTCCGTCTCGTTCTTTTGAAGCATCTCGGCCTTCGCGGAGCTCAAAAACCTATTCACGATGCCTTCGGTCATCGTGCGGACCATGGTCGCCTGCGGGGTAGAGCAAAACGATATTTTAGAACCAAGAAAAAATTTGGCATGACCTTCCCTAAAAATAGGATCAAAAAGAATGCATAGTGCCAAAATTCTCACCGAAACGGAAATGAATCAACATTCTGGCAAAATATTGACAACTATCGCATTTCAAATACCGGTACCTACAAACAAAAACATATATGCAACACCACAAACACATGCAACACCACAAATATACATAGATCTAGCTAGGCCACAAAAAGTGCATGTGCACATTGTTGAAGCGAGCTAGGGAGAAAAAAGTAGATCTACATCATGAAGATAGCTTTCCCCTTACTTACCTATCAAAAGAAAGGAAATTTCACCACTTAATTTTGATGAATCTATGGTGGAAATGAGGTGAGGAGGAGGAGGCAGCCGAAAGCTTGGAGAAGGAGGTGGAGGGAATGAAGTGGGGAAAGTGAGTGGGTAGGTGTGGGGTTGTCCAAAATATCTTGTTGGGTCCCAGGTTACTAATGGGCGCACCACCTGCAAATGCGCCTTTAGTAACCCTGGTTACTAATGGCGCACCTGCAGGTGGTGCGCCATTAGTAGTTTTGCAGAAAAGTAATATATATATATATATATACTAATGGTGCACTTTTACAGGGTGCGCCATTAGTAGTTTAAACTAGTAATGGCGCACTGTGAGGCGGTGCGCCATTAGTAGTTTTGCAAAAAAAAAGAATAAAAAAAATTCAGTACTGGCGCACTTCGGTAGGATGCGCCATTAGTATGTATGTAAAAATGAAAAAAAATTATCACTAGTGGCGCACCAGTTTTCTGGTGCGCCATTAGTGTCTTCCACACTAATGGCGCATCATCAACTGGTGCGCCATTCGTATATAGTAGTGGCGCACTACTTCCCTAGTGCGCCATTAGTGTCAATCCTATCTATAGCCCTTTTCCTAGTAGTGCAGGTTGAAGGGCGGCGATGATTGACGAGCAGTGGAGCTCGAGATCAGGAGGAAGCACGGGGTCGCTGCCAGGGAGGAGGATCCCGTGGCGTGGAGGAGAAGGAGGATCCCGCGACGGCCTCCTTCTCGCGCGGCGGTGAGCTCTTTCAGCGCGGGCGGATCGAAGGGAAGCGGCGATTGACGAGCAGAGGAGATCAGGATGGGGAGGAGGCGTGGGGTCGTGGGCACGGAGGAGGAGGAGGACCCCGTGGCGAGGATGAGGAGGATGCCGCAGTGGCCTCCTGCTCTGGCGGCTACTCCGGGGGCGAGGGAGACAGGGCCGGCGATGGGGGACGAAGCCGGCACCGTGCGGCTGCTCCGGGGGCGAGGGAGATGGGGCCGACGAGGGAAGATGGGGCCGGCAGCGTGTGGCTGCCCTGGGGCGAGGGAGACGGGGCTGGCATCACGCGGCTGCTCGTGGGCAATAGGCGATGGGGGCGTCGCGCGGATGCAGCGCTGGTGCTTCTGCTCGGGAGAGGTGAGACGAGGGAGCTCTCGGGGAAGGAGAGATAGAGGAGACGAGCGCGTGGGTGGGGCGGGTCGTGCACGTGGGTGGGCCGGTAATGGTAGGTGGGTGGCACATGACTTGTGGGTGGGTGTGCGGGTAGGTCCGACTGATGCAGTTGAATTGGATCTGCATTTTAGATCTCGCCACGTCATCGATCCGCGTGATTGATCCGCGTGGTGTGTTTTCTCTTTGCCGTTTGTCAGAAAATAATAGAGATGGCAAACAGCTCACTTTGCTGTCTGCCTACAAAATAACAGACGGCAAAGTTCTTTGCCGTCTATTATGTTGTAGGCAGACGGCAAAGTTTGTGGTTTGCCGTCTGTAATTTTTCTCATAGACGGCAAAGTCTATTTTGCCGTCAGTCTTTCTTTGCCGTCTGCAGCTAACAGCAAAATTGGTCTTTGCCGTCTGGCCTGAGGAAAAGCTGACGGCAAAGCGTCCCCCTAACGGCAAATTACCTGTTTCCCGTAGTGTCTCCCACAAGCTTGGGGGGCACTTTTCTAGTTACTTAATGCTTTGCCTGATCATCCTCTTAAGAAAAATGAAATACTTGATATCTTCTATAATGGACTAACCGATGCTTCTAGGGACTTCCTGGATAGTTGTGCTGGTTGTGCTTTCAGGGAATGAACTGTTGGACAAGCTGAAGAATTATTGAATAACATATTGAAAAATTATGATGATTGGACTCTTCCTAAACCACCGGCTAAACCCACTCCGAAGAATATCTCAGTCCTGAAGATATGCAAGAGGCAAAGAAATCTATGAAGGAAAAAGGTATTAAAGATGAGGATGTTAAAATTTACCTCTTATTGAAGAAATGCATGGTCTTAATACACCACCACTGCCTAAGGTGGTAGAGGTAAATTCTCTAATGAAATTCAATGATAATGACAATCCTCACAATATGCATCCTAGTCAATGCCTTTATTGGTTTGAAAACTACATTAGAAAACAAGCTCACTTCAATGCAAATGTTATGAAACAATTGAAATACAGTTTTGATATGATTGCTCGCTTGAGTGACTTGTTATTTAGAATCTCAAATGATGTTAGAGGTGTTGGAAAACATGCTTCTATGGTTCAAACCCAGTTAGAATAAGTTGCTAAATCTCAAAGAGAATTACTTGATGAAATGAATAATAATATACATGACTTTGCTGTCAGAGTTGCAACTAGAGGAGGTAAGATGACTCAGGAACCACTTTATCCTGAGGGACACCCAAAAAGAATTGAACAAGATTCGCAAAGAAATAACACTAGTGCACCTAGTCCTTCTAAAAAGAAAAAGAAGAAGAAAAATGATAGGACTTTGCAGGCTTCTAGTGAACTTGAAATATAAAAACCTCCTGATAATGATAATGAAGCTTCTATCTCTGATGCTGAAACTCAGTATGGTAATGAACATCCACCTAGTGATAATGAAAAAGATAATTTTGATGTTCATGAAGACACTCAATCAAATAATGAAAAAGAACCAGATAATGATGTTGAGATAGAACCACCTGTTGATCTTGATAACCCACAACCTAAGAATAAAAGGTATGATAAAAGAGACTTCATTGCTAGAAAACACGGTAAAGAAAGAGAACCGTGGGTTCAAAAACCTATGTCTTTTCCACCCAAGTCAACTAAAAAGAAAGATGATGAAGAATTTGAACGCTTTGCTGAAATGCTGAGGCAAGTTTTTTTGCGTACTCGCTTGACTCATATCTTCAAAATGCCGGGATAAGAAATCATCACTAATAAGATAAAAATATCAAAAGCTGAAATCTCCACTATGCTTGCTAATTATACTTTCAAAGATGGAGTAACTAAAAAACTTGGAGATCCGGGAATACCAACTATACCTTGGTCTATCAAAAAGAATTATGTGAAAACTGCTTTGTGTGATTTAGGAGCTGGTGTTAGTGTTATGCCTTTATCTTTATATAAAAGAATTGACTTTAATAAAGTCACACCTACTGAAATATCTTTGCAAATGGCTGACAAATCAACTGCCATACCTATCGGTATTTGTGAGGATGTGCCTGTTGTTGTTGCTAATGTTACTATTTTGACTGACTTTGTTATACTTGAGATGCCCGAGGATGACAACATGTCGATTATCCTTGGTAGACCCTTCTTGAATACCGCAGGGGATGTTATTGATTGCAATAAAAGCAAGATCACTTTTCATATTAATGGTAATGAGCCTACGGTGCACTTTCTGAAGAAACAATTTCAAGTGAATGGTATTAATGTTATTGAAAAATCTCCGACAATCACTATTGGAAGTTTTCAAATACCACTACCTACTGTCAAAAAGAAATATGAAATGCTTATTGTAGGGGACATTCATATCCCCATTAAGGTAACTTAGTGATTTACGAAAGTTCTTTGGTTTCATGCTAATCGAAAGTGGTTGTTAATAAGACCTGATCAACCTTATTAATGAATCATTTTTTAGCGGTATGAAGTTGATGAATTTAGTAAGCACTACCTTCTGTCCTTACTCTTTGTTTTCTGTTTTTATTAGTTAAATAAAATAAAATGTCGTGGTTTGTCTGTTTTCTAAATTTCCTGTGCAATAAAAAAATGACCCAAAAATAAAAGTTCTCAGAATGCTCTGAAAATTTAATAAGAGGGAGGTCCACCAAGTGGGCACAACCCACCTGGGCGCGCCAGGACCCCAGGAGCGCCCTGGTGGGTTGTGGTCCCCACATGGGCCCCTCACTTATCTCTTAATCCCACATCATCACTTACCTCCAAAAAATCTCCATTGCTCTCTCTCTCCCGTGTTCTTGCTTTCAAACCCACGGATTTCGATCTCTTTGCTCGAAGCTCCGTTTCTGAAACTATTTCAGAGGATTGTTGCCTGGTATGTGACTCCACTGTTTGTCCAATTAGTTTTTGTTTTAGTGATTTATATTTTGAATAATTAGCTACTCTTGGTGTGCTGTAGATGAGCTTGCATGTTAAATTCTTAGAGTTCTAAGTAGTTTGAATGCTTGCTATGGCCTCTATGTATCCCTATGAGTAGTTGCTATCAATTCGATAAGATTTTGTTGACAAATTTTTGTCACCCACAAATTTTCAGAAAATTGTACGTTGACATGATGAACCTATTTGGAAGGAGTTCTTCGAGGAGGCAATCATCGGGGAATCTTCTAGTGACAGTTCTGCTCGCCGGTCTTATGTTGAACCAAGTGAAAATTCCACACGAGATGCCACCACCAAAACATGCTTATGGCCTTGCGATGAATATATGATGCGTGTGGGCATTAAGAAGGAATTTGAGCAATATGTTCACAATGCCGGTCTCGGTCCCTACATTTCAGATAAGTGCGAACAACACCACCTTCTCACTGAATTGTTTGTCAAAGGATTTAAATTCTACCCTCGTGAATCTAGGGTGTCTTGTATGATTTATGATAATCCATTTACCATCTCACTAGAGAATTTTGCTTACCAATGCAAACTTCCATTTTGGGGTTTGCTTGATGAACCACCAAAGGCTGAGTTCAAAACATTCTTGACTAGACTTTGTTACGGTGAAAGGACGGGAGTGACACAAGGTAGAATAAAAAGCATTCATTTTCCCGCAATTCAGTACTTTGCATTATGCAATGGGAAATGTATAGTAGGCAAGCAAGACTGTAGTACACTTTGTGCTCCAGACTTAAGCCTCATTCACACTGCTCTCACTGGTGAAAGGAATTATAACCTTGGAGCGATTGTTGCATGCAAACTTCAGCATAACGCTAACAGTGGCTATTTCTATGGTGGAATATATGCCACGTGTTTAGCACGAAGGCTGAGTGTTTCACCTTTGCCCATCGACCCTATCCTACCCACGCAGTATTTAGATTTTGACACCTTAAAAGATCATAAGATCCTTAAAGGAAAGATTCATGACTTCACTTACAATCTGTTGTTTAACCAAACATCTGTTGTGCACACATATTTGCCTGCGCCTGCTCTTTTTGACTATCACAGCAAAGGAAGATATTTTGTTCTTGAGAGCGAGGCCCGAGCTCACAATGCAGCAATGGAGGCAACACGACAGGCCGAGGCGTCCGCACCGAGAGCCTTCGTGAGCTACCACGCTGACTACTATCCAGGCTACTGATCCACTACCAAGTTAGGCTAATAGCATAAGCTTGGGGGAGTACGTGTTTCTCACCAACATTACATTCATGTTCACACTTATCATCCATTTGTCGGTGTTCACACTTTTTCATTGTATCATCCATACTTAGATTTATTTTCTTGCCTTCTTATTGTGTGTTTGAAAAACTTTAGAGAAACCAAAAAAATTAGTTGTAGTAGTTTACTTTCTATGCATTCTTAGTAGTACCACTTAAAAGAAAACCCAAGAAGATTTACTTGTTCTTCTTTTGCTTGTTCGGAGCTTTCCCGTGTAAATAGTTTTTCTCGTTTTTTTGCTTTTCCTTTTATTTGCTTGTTCAGGAAAACCAAAAACTCCAAAAATATTTCAGTGTGTTTCTCTGAATTTCTTTTCTTTTTGTTCGAGTCTTACAAAGGAGAAGACCATGATGAAAATGTCGAGTGGCTCTCATATGAATAAATGTTGATCTAATAAAGAGCCCATTTTACCTTGTCTTCTCCTGTTGAATAACATGTTTGCAGATTCCAGCTTAGTCCACAACACTCTTGCACTATTATTATTTTCACATTGTTCGGTCATGCAAGTGAAAGGCAATAATGAGGACATTCGATGAACTGGCCGTGGCAGAGAGAAACAGGTATGAACTCGCTTTGCTATGTTTGTGTAAATATGTTTAACCTAGTATCCATGATTCAGCCCAGTATGATTAAACATGTTTGCAATTACAATTAGAGATTATAGTTTCTCATGCCATGCATAAGTAGCTGGGATGGATAATGATTTATCTTGGATATCAACATTGCATTAAAATGATTGTGATGTAGTATGATGATATGGTATCCTCCTCTGAATGTTCGAGTGGCTTGACTTGGCACATGTTCATGCATGTAGTTGAATCAAAACCAACATAGCCTCCACAATATTTATGTTCATGGTGTTCATATCCTACTCATGCTAGTGTCCAATGTTACTTATGCATAATGCATGTTTATGACCGTTGTTGCTCTCTAGCTAGTCGCTTCTCAATCTAATTGCTAGCCTTCGCCTGAACTAAGTGGGATTCTGCTTGTACATCAAAAACCTTGAACCCAAAGTTATTCCAGATGAGTCCACCATACCTACCTATATGCGGTATGACCCTGTCGTCCTAAGTAAATTTGCATGTGCCACCTCTAAAAAATTCAAATAAATATCCTTTTTGTGTGCCTGGATCGTTCATGGAACGACATGAGGTGGTTGGTATCTTCCATGCTAAGCGGGTTATTCTCAGGTCGAGTGCTTATTCACTCGCCATCGCACGAGAAAAGGGCAGTGTCGGTGTCAAAACCGGCGGATCTCGGGTAGGGGGTCCCGAACTGTGCGTCTAGGTGGATGGTAACAGGAGACAGGGGACACGATGTTTTTACCCAGGTTCGGGCCCTCTTGATGGAGGTAAAGCCCTACTCCTGCTTGATTGATCTTGATGATATGAGTATTAAAAGAGTTGATCTACCACGAGATTAAGGAGGCTAAACCCTAGAAGCTAGCCTATGGTATGATTGTTGTTCTCCTTCGTCCTACGGACTAAACCCTCCGGTTTATATAGACACCGGAGGGGGCTAGGGTTACACAGAGTTGGTTACAAGGAAGGAGATCTACATATCCGTATTGCCAAGCTTGCCTTCCATGCCAAGGAGAGTCCCATCCGGAACGGGACGAAGTCTTCAATCTTGTCTCTTCATAGTCCAATAGTCCGACCAAAGGATATAGTACGGCTGTCCGGATACCCCCTAATCCAGGACTCCCTCAGTAGCCCCTGAACCAGGCTTCAATGACGATGAGTCCGGGGCGCAGATTGTCTTCGACATTGCAAGGTGGGTTCCCCCTCCGAATACTTCATAGAAGATTTTGAACACGAGGATCGTGTCCGGCTCTGTAAAACAAGTTCCACATACCACCGTAGAGAGAATAATATTTCCACAAATCTAATCTGCTGACGTACCCCACAGTGTGACATCACACCACAACCTGGTCTTTATTCAAATCGTTTTTTATAACCAATCTCAGCGTGTTTCACGAGGCGGTTTCCTTGGCAAGTCTTGTCGAAGCAGAGATCGTGTCCCCTTTGTTACGGGATTCTCATCAAAACGGACGTGGGTAACCCATCGTGCCTGTTGGTACGACCCCTCAATTGAAGGTAAGTCCCAAACGGTCAGGAGGAGGGCTCTTGGTATTCAACCTCTTTATAAAGAGACCAAGGCCTATTCTTTTTTCTCTCGATCTTAATCGAATCCGCCTCCCGCCTCGACTTCCAACACCCAAAGCTCAGGTTCAGGCGCTTCGGACCTCCGATTATGTCCGGATCCAACCTTTAAGGTCGGTGGATGCCTTCCTCCGTCACGGAGGAGGACGTAATAAAGCTACGGGAGGCCAGGTACCTGACCGGTGAAATCCCGCATAGGTTGCCTGCTCAATGGTAGGTTATTCCCACCCCCAAGCCCGGTGAGAGTGTCGTGTTCGTATCTCACTTCCTCCGAGGGCTAGGCTTCACGCCAGATCCCTTCGTGAGGGGGCTTATGTTCTATTATGGGCTGGACTTCCACGACTTAGCTCTGGAGTCTATCCTCCACATCTCATCGTTCATCGCCGTGTGCGAAGCTTTCCTCCGTATTACCCCTCACTTCGGACTGTGGCTCAAGACCTTTAAAGTGGAGCTGAAGATGATCGAGGGGTGGCACGCAGAGTGCGGAGGCGCCGTAACAAGCAAAAACGCCAACACCCCATGCCCCGAGGGCTCTTTCCAGGAGGTGCCCAGTTTATGGCAACAAGAGTGGTTTTATATCACTGCTCCCAGGGGTACCAAGTGGGTGGCCCCACCTGTCTTTCGCTCGGGTCCCCCGCCACGACTAACGTCATGGGTCAACAAGGGGCTGGACTAGGGGCCAGCAAAGGATGTGCCCCTATTGCAGAGCCGCATCCGAGATCTCCTTGAGAGAGATGTCAGTCTGGTCATGGTGATGCAAGTCATGTTAATTCGCCGGGTCCTGCCCTGCAAACGTCATCCCCTCTGCCCGTGGGAGTTCAATCCGGAGGGACCGCGAGCTCTTCAACACTTCCTCGACATGACGCCCAGGGAGATGTACAAGTTGTTCTTCGGACCACAAATAATGTGTCCGGACTTCATGGAGGATGCGGGTTTGAGCTGCAATCGCCCGGATACCCAAGTAAGTAGCCCGGCATTCGAACACGATGTCCGTTTGTTGATCGCAACGTTGCCCTAAAAAAGCCGCTCTTTGACCAGGATTGGATAGCGAAGGCAAAGTTGATCAGGTATCCGGCCCCCCTCCCTGAGACATCACCAGACCCCGTGTTAACCAGGATGCTGGAGATCGCGCCTTATCAAGCGCCTTCAGGAGAAGATAAAGGGGGGAACAAGGAGGCTAGCGCCTCTGTGAAGGAGGTTAGCCGGCGAGGAGGAACTAAAGCTTCCTCCCCCCAGGGAAGAAAGAGGACCGCCTCTGAGGACCCGGAGACAATGGTCTCCAAACGGGGGAAGAAATCTTCGCCAGAGGGTCCTGTACCGGGGGATACCCCGGCCGCACTATACCCTCAAGGGGATCAGCCCTCCACCGAGCTGTAAGTAAAAGGGTACTTGATAATGAAAATATCTTGCCTTACTTCTGAGGAGGATGACCGAAGCATTTATCTTGCGGTTCGGATCTTAGCCCTTCTTAGCAGAGCTTTCTTCAGGGGATTTTCTTCCAGAGATGATGGAGAGCGAAACGCCTCCCCTTGCCATACCGCCTCATGAGGCGGGCGACCCCGAGGTGTCGTCACAGAGGGTTTCTCCTGACCCGGCAAGGCCAGAGGGCAATCCTATGGTCACCCGAAGTCCTCAGTGTCTGGCTCTTGAAGAGAGCAATCAAAAGAGTCCGGCACCGTCTGGTGTGCGGTCGGACATACTGTGGGATCTATTAGAGCAAGCGGCTATCTCAGAAGAGCACCGCACGTTGATGGGTACGGTGATTGAAAGGATTTCGTCCGCCGAAAGCGGGTTGCATGAAGCCTTTACGAGTCTACTGACCGGTTTTGAGGTATGTGAAATGATGTACATTTTTGACAGTACAACGCATTTTTAGATGCGTCCTATGTAGATAGTAGCCCCTGAGACTCTGGATGCCGTCAAAGATGACGGCGCACAGAGGATCATAGTCCCAGGAATAATCATCCGCCTTAATATGTAGGTGGCGAAGTGTCCGGTGGCCAGCCGGACTGATGAGTTTGCCGAGTTAAAGCGGCAGCTTGACGTGGCAGATGCCGACATCGTACTTGTCAGCAATCGGCTTGACGAGGCACAGGGTATGTGATTCCTTCGGTAACACATGGGAAGAGGAGCATGATGCCAGTATCTATAACATGTGTGTGAATTCAGATAGAGCTGCGGCCATGGAGAACCTTCGGGCGAAACTTGCCCGAGCCAAAGAACAAGCCAGAAAAAGCGATGCGGCCGCCCTAAAGGCGATCGAGGAGCTGAAAGCCGAACAGGTTGCTCACTACCAAAGCAAGGAGGAAATAGCCAGGATGGCTGTGGAATTGAAGAATGCCGCCGACCGTTGCAAGCTTTTGGAAAAGGAAGATCAAGCGAAGAGGACAGACCTGGAGAAGGCCACGACGGCAGCCAAAGACACCCACTCTGCAATGAGAGCGATGAAGGAGGAGCTGCGTCAAGCCGGGGATATCGCGGCTGGGAAGCCCTTTATGCTGCGGATGAAGTTCGGAGATCCTAAGTATGCCACTTTGGTCGGCTATGGAGTTCTGCGGATGCATATCTGGACTTAGCGGCGAGTGCGGCCGATGCGGCCAAATACTTCCGAGATCAAAAAGATCGCGAAGTGGAAAAGCTGTTCTGGTCACAATTTAACGTTCCAGAGCGTCCGCTTCCATTGACTGATCGGTTGGCCGAATGGGCTGAACTGAATAGGTTGTCCGGACTCGCCATGGGGTCTGTTGTGGATCATCTATGGCCGGAAAGGCCAAAGCCGAACAATTATTTTAGTTTGGTGCAGCACTTCCTTGGTGCGGTGTCGCACATCAACGCGATGAAGAGGTCGGCGTGCGTAGAGGGTGCGCGGATGGCCCTTGCCCGTGTGAAGACATACTGGGCGGAGATGGAGGCCATCGCCATTGCAGCCCAAGATTCGGGCGAAAGCCGAGTACCTGCCGAGCACTACTTTCGAGAAGTTCTCGAGGGCGCTCGTTCAATACAAGCACAGTGCTCGAAGAATATTATGTTCTAATGACATGTATTCCCATTGAGAAACTATGTTTTGCTGAATTGTAAAGGCTATTTCATACTTTTGCCTAAAAGAATTATAATACCTCCTGTGCGGCCGTTTATGTATGTATGTATATGATGTGAAAGATGGCAGTCGTCAGCTTCAGCCCCCACGCATATAATGTGGGGGTGTTCGCAGAAGACGCATGTTCACACTTGATCCAACGTCTTGGTCCATTAAGGAGGTGATAGCGCAGCGAACTAGGCAATCGGACTATAATGCTTTAACACTTTCACTTAGCTAGAGGAGTTTGACAGTGGGGCTACTATATAGCCCCTGGTGGCTCCGCGCTCATCCGAATTCAGAGTGCGTACATGCCTGGCCGGGAAATGGCCCTTCGTTACGGCAGAGGAATCCCGAAGATTCCGCTAGGTCATCGACTGGTTGACCAGTCTCACGCTGTATCATGACAGTCACTTTTCGGCTTTCTCTACTGAGGTGCTCGTCCGGATGACCCGGGGCACAATCGCAGTAGTTCTCCTGATGCCGCTTTAGCCGATAGAGTGGAACGTAAAGCAGCAAAACACAGGAGCTGGGCAAAACCAACATTTGACCAAAGACATGATTCAGAGCTGATGCATATAAGGCCAAACTCGCGACGCCGAACACTCCCTAAGGTATTCGGTCTTTATGATGTAAACCGGGCTGAACAGTGCCCTTTGTAATAAGCCCCTGGTGTCCAGGTACGTGCAATATCCTGACGTGGCCACATGCCAATAGGTCAGCATCCTTCTCAGTTGTACAGAGAATCAGGGGGATGTGTATCAACAAGAGAAAGTAAAAAAGGTTTACGCAGGGTCTTAATCTAAAAAGAATCCTTGGAATGGTTCCCTGCTGCACGTCTGTGCCTGTGTCTCCGTTGTGCCGTATCCTGGACGGGTGTAGCACGATGGTCATCTGTAAAAGAGAGGAACTTAGCTGAGAAGTTGTCGTGCAAAAAGGTAGGTTATACTAAATAAGCCATATACAGATCAAGATGATTAAAGTTGAGTCTAATTGTCACTTGTTTACACGCGTTGAGCCCCTTGTATTACTGCAGGGGTATGGCCATCAAACCTGTATCAATTATATATGGCTACACCGGACTCGTCTAACCGCGTCCGTGGTCTTAACAACCTGTGGGATGCTCTATTTGGTGAGGCCGTCTAGTGTGCGGCTGCCAAGGCAGCCGCACGGTCTTCCGCGCGCAAGGAGCGCTCAATATTTCCATTTACTATAATGATGCCAAGTGGACCGGGCATTTTAAGCATAAGAGAAGCATAATGCGGTATTGCGTTGAAGCGAGCGAAAGCTTCGCGTCCGAGTAGTGCTTGATATCCACTTTGGAACGAAGCGATGTGGAAGGTTAACTTTTCGCTGTGGAAGTTATCGGGAAAGCCGAATATAGCCACTAGTAGAAGGGAGCCCGTGCAGTGGGCTTCTGGGCCTGGCGTTACTCCTTTAAAGGTAGTATTGCTATGGCTGATTTTTATTGGGTCTATCCCCATTTTGCAGACTGTGTCCTGATATATCAGGTTTAAACTACTGGCGTTGTCCATCGGGACTCGTGTAAAGTGGTATCCGTCAATTATTGGGTCTAACACCAAGGCAGCCCATCCTATGTGCCGGATACTGGCCGAGTAATATCGATGGTCGAAGGTGATCGGTTGGGACGACCAGTGGCAGAACTCCGCTGTAACAGGCCCTGGGGCATGTGTCTCTAGGAGTGCCGCTTTGTTTCTCCCCTTCGTCATGTGTAACACGTTTACTGTTTTGACTTCTGGTGGAAATTTTTTCTGTTCCCCAGTGCTTTGTTTGCGAGGCTCATCCTCGTCTTCGCTTGGTGTATCCAGCCCCTTATGTTCGGCGTTGAGTTTGCCGGACTGCTTGAAGACCCAACATTCTCTATGGGTATGATTTGCAGGTTTATCAGGGGTGCTGTGGATCTGACATAGTTTGTCCAAAATCTTGTTTAGGCTGGATAGTTCATCTCCGTTGCCTTTGGGGGCAGCTTTTGCTGACCCGGCCGAGAGCTTTTGAATCTGGCGTTTACCGCAGTGCTCTTCGGGCTGTCTTCTTTGTTCCGGCGCTTGTTTTGCTGCGTCGTGGCTTCCCGTTTCCGTCCCTGACTTTGGATGTACTTGGGTCGCTTGTGCTGCATCGGGCTAACCAGCTGTCCTTGCCCGCGCAAAAGCGGGTCACGAGGCTTGTTAATGCAGCCATTGTTCTCGGCTTTTCTTGGCCGAGGTGTCTGGCAAGTCATTCATCTCGAACGCTGTGTTTGAAATATGCTAAGGCTTCAGCGTCCGGACAGTCGACTATTTGGTTCTTTTTAGTAAGGAACCTGTTCCAAAGCTTTCGGGCTGACTCTCCGGGCTGTTGAGTTATATGACTTAAATCGTCTGCATCCGGTGGTCGGACATAGGTCCCTTGAAAATTTGCCTGAAAAGCTTCCTCGAGCTCCTCCCAGCTTCCAGTGGAGTTTTCAGGGAGGCTTTTAAGCCAGTGCCGAGCTAGCCCTTTGAGCTTGAGGGGTAAGTACTTGATGGCATGGAGATCGTCTCCTCGAGCCATGTGGATATGGAGGATGTAATCCTCAATCCAGACCCCAGGGTCTGTCGTTTCGTCGTATGCTTCTATGTTTACGGGTTTGAATCCCTCTGGAAATTCATGGTCCAGCACCTCATCGGTGAAACATAGGGGGTGTGCGGCACCCCTGTATTTGGGTGTACCGTGGTGTTCGGATTTGTTGTTGTGTTGCATTGCGTGCTGGAGCGCGCTTTCTTGGCCCGTAGATGGATCTGGTTGGGCCGTCCTTTTGATGCGAGTCCTCATGTGGATCGCGTACTGGCTTCTGTGCGGCGTCGTTTGCCGCTCTATGCTGGCCACGAGGTCGTCTATCTGACCGGATGGCCATTTTGTTTTTTGATTGCGGGGGCTCTAAGGCCTCATCATCGAATTCAGGTAGTAGCTTTCGCTTCGGGTAGCTCTTTGTGTGGCGACTGCCGCCATACTTTTCTGCGGTGTTGAGTACTTTACTCCATCTGATTCTGAGTGTATCTTCCGCAGCCTTGAGCTTTCGCTTCTGCTTTTTCTGGCTCCGCGCAGTGGCAACAAGCCTTTGATGGAGATTCCTTTGCTCCAGGAGCTTGTCCAGTGTGATGTCATCCAGACTGTTATCTTCGCCGGAGACGAGTTGTTCGGTTTGATTCTCCGTGTCGCCCTCGTCGGACGGTTGTTCAATGCCGTGTTCATCGTCCGCTGGCTCACCCTGCTCTATCGCTGGGTCTGTATGATCGATGTTTCTCCCGAGGCGGGATTTGGAGCGGCGTTTACGCCACCGCTTTGACTGCTTCTCGAGGGAATGATCCTTCGCTGCATCCTTTCGTTCCTCGTCGCCGTTTTCTTTGGGTGTGTCCACCATGTATACATCATGGGATGAGGTGGCTATCCAGTGCCCTGTGGGCAGTGGTTCCTGTTCATCTCCTACATCGTCGTCCATACCGTCGATGTCGTCGGAGTCGAAGTCGAGCATGTCGGTCAAATCAATGAACGTGGCTACTAAGTGGGTGGTGGGTGGGCGGCGAATTTCTTCGTCATCCGCATCCCAATCCTGCCGGACATAGTTCGGCCAGGTTTCTCCTGACAAGGAGAGGGACCTTAATGAGTTCAGTATGTCGCCGAAGGGCGAGTGCTGAAAGATATCTGTGGAGGTGAACTCCATGATCGGCGCTCAGTCGGATTCAACAGGCACGGGCGCAGGCGGTTCGGAGTCCGTGGCCGGGGAAGAATCCGGCAGTTTGGAGTCACGGCTCTCGTGAGGGGTAAGGTTGGTATTCGGCTCGATCGCTGCTGAGACTGCGGCCTCCGTGGCGAGGTCTAGCCACCCATCCATGGATGGCGCAATTGGCTCCGAATTGAGGGTCGGAGCGGTTGCAGGTGCGATCTCCTAAACACTGTCCGATGGCAGAGCTAAATTATGCTCATCATGACCATGCGGCGCACTCGGCAGGGGCTCGAATCCGTCGAAGATCAAGTCTTCACGGATGTCGGCCGTGTAGTTTAAACTTCCAAACCTGACCTGGTGGCCAGGGGCGTAACTCTCGATCTGCTCCAGATGGCCAACCGAGTTGGCCCGCAGTACGAAGCCGCCGAGCACAAAGATCTGTCCGAGGAGAAAAGTCTCACCCTGGACTGCATTGCTACCGATGATCGAAGGAGCCATCAGGCCTAACGATGATGGCACAGAGGAACTCTCAATGAAAGCACCAATATCGGTGTCAAAATCGGCGGATCTCGGGTAGGGGGTCCCGAACTGTGCGTCTACGCGGATGGTAACATGAGATAGGGGACACGATGTTTTTACCCAGGTTCGGGCCCTCTCGATGGAGGTAAAACCCTACTCCTGCTTGATTGATCTTGATGATATGAGTATTACAAGAGTTGATCTACCACAAGATCAAGGCGGCTAAACCCTAGAAGCTAGCCTATGGTATGATTGTTGTTCTCCTTCGTCCTACGGACTAAATCCTCCGGTTTATATAGACACTGGAGGGGGCTAGGGTTACACAGAGTCGGTTACAAGGTAGGAGATCTACATATCTGTATTGCCAACCTTGCCTTCCACGCCAAGGAGAGTCCCATCCGGACACGGGACGAAGTCTTCAATCTTGTATCTTCATAGTCCAACAGTCCGGCCAAAGGATATAGTCCGACTGTCCGGATACCCCCTAATCCAGGACTCCCTCAGGCGGTAATAGGGATTCCCAGTCCCCAACTAAAAAAATGCAAATAATTAAACAAAACTCCTCCCGGACTGTTGTTGGTATGGACGACACCCATTGTTTCGGACAAGCCGTGGAGTGTGATTGTTGGTGGATGATACGTCTCTAACGTAACTATAATTTATGAAGTCTTCATGCTATTATATTATCAACCTTGGATGTTTTATATGCATTTATATGCTATTTTATATGAGTTTTGGGACTAACCTATTAACCTAGAGCCCAGTGCCAGTTTCTGTTTTCTCCTTGTTTTAGAGTATCGAAGAAAAGGAAAACCAAACAGAGTCCAATTGACCTGAAACTTGACGGAGCTTATTTCTGGACCAGAAGAAGGCCACGGAGTCAAAGTGTTGGGCCAGAAGAGTCCCGGGCTTCCCACGAGGGTGGGGGGCGCGCCCACCCCCTAGGTGCGCCTCCCTGCCTCGTGGACAGCCCAGAGACCCCCCCTGACTTGTTCTCGACGCCAACAACTCTCATATATATCCAAACTTCCAAAAAGAAACCTAGATCGGAAGTTCCGCCACTGCAAGCCTCTGTAGCCATGAGAAATCAATCTAGGCCCTCTCTAGCACCCTGCCGGAGGGGGCCGTCATCACCGGTAGCCATGGAGGAGGATCCCGGAGAGGCCATCATCCCCATGAAGGCCAAGGACCAAAGGGAGACCCTCTCCCCATCCAGGGGGGGAGGCCATGGAGGAGGAAGCACAAGGGGGAGAACCTCTCCTCCTCTCTCTTGGTGGCACCGGAGTGCCATCGATAGGGGAATCATCACCGCAGTGATCGTCTTCATCAATATCACCATCACCATCCTCATCTCTTTTATGCGGTCCACTCTCCCGCACCCTGCTGTAATCCCTACTTGAACATGGTGCTTTATGCCAGATATTATGATCCAATGATGTGTTGCCATCCTATGATGTTTTGAGTAGATATCCTTTGTCTTTGGGTTGATTGATGATCTAGATTGGTACGAGTTGTACGTTTTATTTTGGTGCTGTCCTATGGTGCCCTCCGTGTCGCGCAAGCATGAGGGATTCCCGCTGTAGGGTGTTACAATACGTTCATGATTCACTTATATTGGGTTGGTGAGTGACTAAAACACAAACCCGAGTAAGGGGGTTGTTGTGTATGGGAATAAAGAGGACTTGATGCTTTAATGCTATGGTTGGGTTTTACCTTAATGATCTTTAGTAGTTGTGGATGCTTGCTAGAGTTCCAATCATTAGCGCATATCATCCAAGTAGAGAAAGTATGCTAGCTTATGCCTCTCCCTCATATGAAATTGTAATGACGACTACCGATCTTGCTAACAATTGCCTAGGACAATTCCGCACACCGATCCATCATTATTCCACACTCGCTATTTATATATTTAGTAATATATTCTAACTTTATGATAATAGCACCTACTTTTATATTTTAGCTTTTCGATATCATGCAAAATTATCTTCTTCATACCCACAACGTAGTTTTATTTCTTGTTTCAAGTTGGGAGCAAACGTTCGGTGTACGTAGAGTCGTACCAGTGGCAGATAGGACTTGAGAGAATATTGATATTACCTTTAGCTCCTTGTGGGTTTGAAACTCCATAATTATCACTTCCACCTTTGGAAATTGCTATGATGATTCTCTGCACTTGGGGATTATCAAGCTCTTTTCTGGCGCCGTTGCTGGGGAGCAATAGCGTGGGGTTGATATTCTCGTGTGTGCTTGTTTGCTTTCTTCACTAAGTAGATTTTGTTTTTCCTTTTTGTTTCTGGTTAGTTGTGGGTGAAACATATTTTTTTAAATAATGAAAATACAAAAAATTTTACTTGCCTCTCATGAAAAAAAAGTTTTTCAAAAAGAGAAGTGATTGGAAAGTTATGCATTGAAGAAGTGAGGGTCGACCTTGAGCACTTGTGCTCATGCTCACGGAAACAATGTAGAATTTTTCATGGAAGTTTCTCTGTAAATAATTATCCCCTTGTGTATATCCATTGTATTATAAAATAATGTGCCAAGCTTTGATTTTAGGATGATTAGATTGCTTGTTTACTATGTGCAGAATAAAAACAGAAACTTTGGCTGTAGCGCGTGATTTTACATTTTTTTACTGGAAGGTCAAATGGGTCTGAAACTTTTTGCACATTACTTCCGTACAAATTTTCCAAATTTCCAAATTTATTTCATAATTTGTGGGGTCACAGAAGTTTACTAAACTTCCAGATTACTACAGACTGTCCTGTTTTTGACAGATTCTGTTTTTCATGTTTTGTTTGCTTATTTTGATGAATCTATGGCTAGTAATGGAGTTTATGAACCGTAGAGAAATTGGAATACAGTAGGTTTAACACCAATATAAATAAAGAATGATTTAATTACATTACCTTAAAGTGGTAGTTTGCTTTATTACACTAACGGATCTCATAAAGTTTTTGTTAAAGTTTTGTGTGGATGAAGTGTTCGAAGATCGAGGAGTTATCAATATGAGAAGAATAAAGAGAGGCAAGAGTTCAACCTTGGGGATGCCTAAGGCACCCCAAGTAAATATTTCAAAGGATACTCAAGCATCTAAGCTTGGGGATGCCCCGGTTGGCATCCCATCTTTCTTCTTCAACAATTATCGGTATACCTCGGTTTTTGTTTTGTTCACATGATTTGTGTCCTTTGTCTTTATCTTTTTATTCAAGAACCATGCTAGTGTGATATTTAGCTTCATCAATTTATAGAGTAATTCATGTGCTTCACTTATATCTTTTAAGTATGACCTTATAGAATTGCTCTTTGTGCTTCACTTAAATCTTTTGAGTATGGTTTTATAGAATGCTTCGTGTGCTTCACTTATACATTTTGAGCTTGGATATTGGTTAGCCTATATTAATTGTAGAATGCTCCATGGACTTCACTTATATCTTTTGGAGTATGAATAATACTATTATCTAAAGTGGGTTTGGAAGAGTGTCAACTTTAGGAATTAGTGTTCCCACTATTCCGAATGAGAAGAATTTTGCTTATGTGGAGAGTAGAAAATTTTCTATGCTTGTAGATCATGAAAATAATGCCTTATGTGATAGTTATATTGTTGAATTCATTCACGATGCTACTGAAATTTATTATGAGGGAGGAATATATGCTTATAGGAGTTGCAATAATATTAAGTTTCCTCTCTATGTGCTTAAAGTTTTGAAGTTATACTTGTTTTGCCTTCCTATGCTAGTTGATTCTTGTTCCTATAAATTATGTGCTCACAAAATCCCTAGGCATAGGAAGCGGGTTAGATTTAAATATGATAGTCATATTCTTCATGATGCTCTCTTTATGTTTCAATTCCTATCTTTTATGTGAGCATCATTGAAATCATCATGCCTAGCTAAAAGGCATTAAAGAAAAGCGCTTGTTGGAATACAACCCAATATTTACCCTTACTATTTTTGTGTGTATACATTATTAACCTACTGTAGTAATCATGTTTTATAGCTTTTGTTTCAATAAAGTGCCAAGTAAGACCTTTGGGAAGACTTGGGTGAAAGTTAATGTGATCTTGCTATAAAAAATAGAAATTTTGCGCTCACGACATTAGCTGCCATTTTTTTTACAGAAGAGTGATTTTAAGTTGATTATTTTATCAGAAGATTAATAGACAAATTCCTCACGTCCACCACTTTATTTCATAATTTTTGGAGTAGCAGAAGTATGGTTGCTTTTCAGATCATTACAGACGGTTCTATTTTTGACAGATTCTGTTTTCATCGCATAGTTTGCTTGTTTTCTAATTTCTATGGCTTATATTTCTCAATATAAATTGTATAAATGATATGGTACAGTAGGCATTGTGTGAGAACAACTATGAACCTTGTCTTTTATAGTACCAAAGTGAATGGTTTGCTCTTTATCATACTAACATATCTCACGAAGTTCCGTTAAGTTTTGTGTGATTGCAGTTTTCAAGCTTTGAGTGAGATATCGATATGAGGAGAATAAGGAGTGGAAAGGCCTTAAGATTGGGGATGCCCAAGGCACCCCAAGGCTTGGGGATGCACCGGAAGGCATCCCCTCTTTCGTCTTCAAAACTATCGGTATACCTTACTCGGAGCTATATTTTTATTCGTCACATGATATGTGTTTTGCTAGGAGCGTATTTTCAATTTTACTTGCTATTTGAATAAAATCATTGGATCTGAATTATTATATGAAAAAGAATCCTCCCATGGCTAGTTAATTATTTGACTACTCAGTGTTCTTCACTTATACCTTTTGGAGTAGTTTGTCATTTACTCATGTGCTTCATGAATATCCTATGAGTAAATGGTTGAATGAATTGAATGTCATAAATTTGAATTTATATATGTTTCATATGCTTATAACATGGGGAGTAATGACTTCACACATAATAAGTATAGGTAGTATACTCATTGAAAGTTAGCAAACGTAGAATTGGTCACTTGAACAATTCATGAAAGAATATTGAAGGAAGAGAGATTTCACATATAAATATACTATCTCGGACATCTTTTGTAATTGTGAGCACTCATTAAAATATGACATGCTAAAAGGTTGATGTTGGACAAGGAAGACAATGTAATGGGTTATGTTTGCTTATATCCAAAATAAAGTATATTGTCATGGATCATCCAGCATGCCGAGTTTGCACTTGGATGTAGGTTTTCATGAGTTATTATTGTTGACATTACCCTTGAGGTAAAAGGCTGGGAGGAAAAACTATAAGCCCCTATCTTTCTCTGTGTCCGATTAAAACTTTGAACCCATAAATATCACATGAGTGTTAACAATTGTGACAGATTAAATGATAGTTGAGTGTGTGGAGTTTGCTGAATCAAAGCTCTTACATAGACCCTTCCCGAAAATAAGATGAATCGCAATTTTTTGATGACTAAGAGCACTGTTTGTTAGTTTTGAAGAAAGTTTATGATCTATACTTTAACATGTGAATAGCTTGTTACTTGATCATGAAAAGTTTTACGAGATGAGCTACTGTTATGACATGTATTGATGCTAGAAAAAGTGATTGAAATTATCATTGATCAAACTTGTGCACTTGCTAGCATTCACACTTCATAAATTATTTCTTTTATCATTTACCTACTCGAGGACGAGCAGGAATTAAGCTTGGGGATGTTGATACGTCTCCAACGTATCTATAATTTATGAAGTCTTCATGCTATTATATTATCAACCTTGGATGTTTTATACGCATTTATATGCTATTTTATATGATTTTTGGGACTAACCTATTAACCTAGAGCCCAGTGCTAGTTTCTGTTTTCTCCTTGTTTTAGAGTATCGCGGAAAAGGAAAACCAAACGGAGTCCAATTGACCTGAAACTTGACGGAGCTTATTTTTCGACCAGAAGAAGGCCACCGAGTCAAAGAGTTGGGCCAGAAGAGTCCCGGGCTGCCCACGAGGGTGGGGGGCGTGCCCACCCCCCTAGGCGCGCCTCCCTGCCTCGTGGACAGCCCGGAGACCCCCCCTGACTTGTTCTCGACGCCAACACCTCTCATATATATCCAAACTTCCAGAAAGAAACCTAGCTCGGAAGTTCCGCCGCTGCAAGCCTCTGTAGCCAAGAGAAATCAATCTAGGCCCTCTCTGGCACCCTGCCGGAGGGGGCCATCATCACCAGTGGCCATGGAGGAGGATCCCAGAGAGGCCATCATCGCCATGAAGGCCAAGGACCAGAGGGAGACCCTCTCCCCATCCAGGGGAAGGCCATGGAGGAGGAAGCACAAGGGGGAGAACCTCTCCTCCTCTCTCTTGGTGGCACCGGAGTGCCATCGAGAGGGGAATCATCGCCGCGGTGATCGTCTTCATCAACATCAACATCAACATCACCATCCTCATCTCTTTTACGTGGTCCACTCTCCCGCACCCCGCTGTAATCGCTACTTGAACATGGTGCTTTATGCCACATATTATGATCCAATGATGTGTTGCCATCCTATGATGTTTTGAGTAGATATCCTTTGCCTTTGGGTTGACTGATGATCTAGATTGGTATGAGTTGTATGTTTTATTTTGGTGCTGTCCTATGGTGCCCTCCGTGTCGCGCAAGCGTGAGGGATTCCTGCTGTAGGGTGTTGCAATACGTTCATGATTCACTTATAGTGGGTTGGTGAGTGACTGAAACACAAACCCGAGTAAGGGGTTGTTGCGTATGGGAATAAAGAGGACTTGATGCTTTAATGCTATGGTTGGGTTTTACCTTAATGATCTTTAGTAGTTGCGGATGCTTGCTAGAGTTCCAATCATAAGTGCATATGATCCAAGTAGAGAAAGTATGTTAGCTTATGCCTCTTCCTCATATGAAATTGCAATGACGACTACCGATCTTGCTAACCATTGCCTAGGAAAATTCCGCACACTGATCCATCATTATTCCACACTCGCTATTTTTAATATTTAGTAATATATTCTAACTTTATGATAACATCACTTACTTTTATATTTTAGCTCTCCGATATCATGCAAAGTTATCCTCTTCATACCCATAACATAGTTTTATTTCTTGTTTCAAGTTGGAAGCAAACGTTCGGTGTACGTAGAGTCGTATCAGTGGCAGATAGGACTTGAGAGAATATTGATCTTACCTTTAGCTCCTTGTGGGTTTGACACTCCATACTTATCACTTCCACCTTTGGAAATTGCTATGATGATTCCCTGCACTTGGGGATTATCAGTGGAGGGGGAGTAAACCTTTACTTTTATCGCTTAGGAACCGCCACTAGCGTGCTTAGCATGGAAGATGTTGATAACTGATGGTCATGAAGTAAATGACAAGGGTGCATGTCTCAAAACATCATTTACCTCTGTTTTAAAAACTTGAGCTCTGGAACCTCTGCAAATCACTGCTTCCCTCTGCGAAGGGACTATCTATTTATTTATATGTTGTGTCATCACCTTCTAAAACAAGCGCCAGAACCTGAGAGCATAGTTGTCATGACTTATGCATTGTGTGTAGCTAATGTTGTGTGCATCATGACTGAATCTTTTCTACCATGAATTACAATGTTTAGTCGTTGCTTGAACTTTGGAGGTGCTCTGCATTTATGTTTTGCGGTCTCAGAAAGGGCTAGCGAGATACCACTATTGTCATATTATATCATGGTTGTTTTGACAACATGTTGCTGTTTGTGATATCTTATTATTGCTCGCTAGCTGATTATGTCATTGATATGCATTAATTTAATCTTTAAGAGTTATTGTCAGCATGGTTAGTTATAATGTTGGCTGAAAACCTGGGTGCTGTTTAAGCTTATTTATGCAAACAAGAGCAAAAGAGTCCGTAAAAGTTTTCCCTTTTCACTTTCAGTTTATCAACTGAATTTCTTGAGGACAAGCAAAGGTTTAAGCTTGGGGGAGTTGATTCGTCTCCAACGTATCTACTTTTCCTAATGCTTTTCCTCTTGTTTTGGACTCTAAGTTGCATGATTCGAATGAAACTAACCCCGGACTGACGCTGTTTCCAGTAGAACTACCATGGTGTTGTTTTTGTGCAAAAATAAAAGTTCTCGGAATAGAACAAAACTTTGCGAGGAAGTTTTATATAATAAATAAGAATTTCTGGAGCCAAGACCTATCGGAGAGGGGCCCCTGGGTGGGCACAACCCATAAAGGCGCGCCCCCTCTCCTGGCATGCCCAGGTGGGTAGTCCCCACCTGGTGGCCCCGCAGACCCTGAAACCGACGCTATAAAATCCTATTTTTCCAGAAAAAATCGGGGAGAAAGAATTATCACGATCCACGAGACGGAGCCGCCGTCACCTCCTGTTCTTCATCGAGAGGCCAAATCTAGAATTCGTTTGGGGCTCCGGAGAGGGCGGACTTCGTTATTCATCATCACCAACCCTTCTCCATTGCCAATTACATGATGCTCCCCACCAGGAGTGAGTAATTCCTTCATAGGCTCGCTGGTCGGTGAGGAGTTGGATGAGATTCATCATGTAATCGAGTTAGTTTTGTTAGGGCTTGATCCCTAGTATCCACTATGTTCTTAGATTGATGTTGCTATGACTTTGCTATGCTTAACGCTTGTCACTTTGGGCCTGGGTGCCATGAACTCAGATCTGAACCGCTTATGTTGTCATCATTATATCCATGTTCTAGATCCGGTCTTGCAAGTTATAGTCACCTACTACGTGTTATGATCTAGCAACCCTGGAGTGACAATAATCGGGACCACTCCTGGTGATGACCGCAGTTTGAGGAGTTCATGTATTCACTATGTGTTAATGCTTTGTTCTGCTTCTCTATTAAAAGGAGGCCTTAATATCCCTTAGTTTCCAATATGGACCCCACTACCACGGGAGGATAGGGCAAAAGATGTCATGCAAGTTCTTTCCATAAGCACGTATGACTATTTACGGAATACATGCCTACATTATATTGACGGACTGGAGCTAGTGCCGTATCGTCCTAGGTTATATCTGTCTCATGATGAATATCATCCAACAAGTCACCGATCCAATGCCTACGAATTTATCTTATATTGTTCTTGCTAAGCTACTACTGCTATCATCACTATTACACTTGCTACAAAATTACTGTTGTCACTGTTACTGTTACCATTGTTGCTGCTACTATTATCAAAACTATCATACTACTTTGCTACTGATCACTTTGCTGCAGATAATTAATCTCCAGGTGTGGTTGAATTGACAACTCAGCTGCTAATACCTTCAAATATTCTTTGGCTCCCCTTGTGTCGAATCAATAAATTTGGGTTGAATACTCTACCCTCAAAAACAGTTGCGATCCCCTATACTTGTGGGTTATCATTAACGGGCAAACCAACACCAGGCGGCCGGTCTGCGCCATATAGAAAATTCTCGTAGAAAGAGATGCACTCTTGTGTCAGATAGCCCTAGACGATGCTTCCATCCGGACGGGACATGTTATGAACGAATCCTTTGATGATCTCATTCATCCTCTCAAATGCCATCATGTTGTGCAGAAATGACGGCTGCAGGTCCATTATGTCATTCACAATATGGACACACAGATGCACCATGATGTCAAAGAACGTGGGCGGGAAGGACATCTCAAGCTCATTTAGTATCACAACAATCTCTTCCAGTAGCCTTTGGAGTTGCTTCACACTGATCGACTTTCGAGAGATGACGTCGAAAAAGTTGCAGAGACCAATAAGCGTGTCACGGACGTGCTTATCCATTATCCCTCTAAGGGCAACAAGTAGTATCTACGTCATCATCATATGACAGTCATGGGACTTCATCCCGCTGAACCTTTTCTTCTTCGTGTGTAGATATCTGCTTATCTTGCCACGGTAACCGGAACTAACTTTGATTCCGGTAAGGCACTTGAAGAATTGATCGATCTCAGCCGACTTAAGGTGAAGCAAGAACGGGGGCAATAAACCTCTTCCTTTACTTTTTTGCCCTTATCCTCCTGCGCCTCTATCTCCGTCTCTATATCCTCTGACTTTTTACGGGGCGGCATGTGCAGATCTTCCCTGATTTTCAAATCTTGCAAGTCTTTTCTTGCCTTTGACCCATCCTTGGTCTTATCTGGCATGTTCATCAATGTCGCAAGCAAGCTCTCAAGGACATTCTTACCGATATGCATTTGATCAAGGCAATGAGGCGTGTCGAGTTTGTGCTAGTACTCCAAGTCCCGAAAAACAGACCTCGTCTTCCATACCTTCAGTAGAGGCTCCGTCACCTTTTTCATCGTGTTTCCCGGTGCAGGGCACTATTCCCAGTTTTTCAACAACTCGTCGATTTCGGCGCCACTCCGCTTACGTGGAGGTCCTCGATGCTCAGCCTCACCATTCAATAGATCTCCATGGTTTCTCCACGGGTCGTCCTTCTCGAGCCATCTTCGATGCCCCATGTACACAATTTTTCCAGACCCGCCATCTTTCCTTGACGTTAGCTACTGACATGTCGTATCATCCATGCACCGCATGCATCCAAAATATCCATGGCACACCTGGCTGCGACATTTCCATAACCGAGATAGTCGTACATCGTCGTGATCAACGCGACTCATATAGAAATACCCGCCTTTGCTGGCGTCCCATGTCTTGGCTGGTGTTTTCCATAACGTGTCTAACTCCTCTTGAAGTAGCCCCAGATACAGACTAATATTATTTCCTGGTTATTTTGGCCCTTGAATCAGCATGCTCATGTGTATGTACTTCGAATTCATGCACAACCATGGGGAGGTTGTACATCCATACAAACACGGGCCATGTGTTATGGTTGGTGTTCTGGTTGCCAAACGGATTCATGCCATCGGTACACGCACTGAACACGATGTTCCTTGCATCACATGTGAAATACCGATATTCGTCGTTGAGAAGCTCATCCTTTAGGTACTTGAGAAGCTCATCGAGGCTAGTGTCCGTCCATTTGTTTTTAGCCTTCATCTTCAGGAGTTCGAGCATGAAACTCAAGCGGGTCACCACATGATTGCAACCATGATATAATGGAGTGTTCAAGTCTACCACCAGTTGCTACAGCTTGGCCTCCTCTCTAGAAGCAGCTCTCCCAGTACTCATCTCCTTGCGAAGCAGTGCTTGAACATGAGGGTCCCGCACGACTGAACTTAGTACCGACGAATTCTGTGGCGTGAAGTCCATGTTCTCTCCGCCGCCATGTCTGGACCCTTCTCTGTCGCCATGTCCGGCCCCTTCTCGTCCGCCATGTCCGACCTCTTTCCCGCCGCCATGTCTGACCCCTTCTCCGCCACCATTATCGATCATCTCTCCGTCTTGCCCCATGTCGTCATTGCCTGCCCCGTCGGCATCCTCAACATCATTATCCCCATCTTCAATTATCCATCGAGTATAGCCATCCATGAAACATGAGCAGGTGCACATCGACATGACCATCATCATAGGGGTCGAGCCAAACTCGTCCTTTGCATCTTCGACATGGACATAAAACCTCTGTCAGGTTATTTTCTTTCATGTCCTGCACCGCCGACTGCAACCACCTGTCCACCATCGTTCCACTGACCATCATGAACGCCTGCATGGTAATAATAAACAAATGGATCATAAAAATGCATGCATGCATGCATCAAAGTCATACAAAAATATGGCATGACCTTCCCTAAAAATAGGACATATAGAGTATGCCCGGAATTCGCCGAAACGGAAATAAATCGACATTTGGGCAAAACATAGGCAACTCACAAGCACAATTTGGCATCAACTCATGCCATAGACACAATTTCCATCATATCGCCCGATTATGTCATATAGCACACACATACACATATTTCCATTCTTGCAAAAGCATAAATTTTTAATCACCTATCTCAAGATCGAGCACGGTGAGATGATGATGTAGTTAGGGAGATCAAAAGTGGACAAAGCTCTTCTTGACAAGGCTAGATCTAGTTAGGGAGGTACATAGGTCACTTCACTAAATGCTACATCCACCTAGCTAGCTAGCTAGTTTGGGAGGAGACAAGTTCAACTAGTGGAGGGGGAAGGAAAAAGAGAAAGGAGATGCATTAATCGAGGTGGTGTAGTTAGCTAGGAGTAATAAAGATTGAGAAAGGTAGGTAGAATAAGGAGAGTAATGGGGGGAGAAGTAGTGAGGAAGAAGCAAAGTGAGGGAGAGAGGAGGTGGGAGCTAGGGGAAAGTGAGGAATAGAGGATGGGGGAGGGAGGGGAGGAAAAATGTGGTGTGGTTGCGGCTTTGCAGCAGCACTGGGCGTAAAACGTGCTACTGCTAATAAGATAGCAATAGCGCTCTTCCAACACGTGTGCTACTACTAAGCGAGGCCCGCCATGTGGCCAGTTTCAAAATTAGCAGTAGCGACATGCAAAAAAAGCGTGTCTCTTTTTGCTTACCTTTTGTGTGCTCGCTCTTTGTGTGATTTGTTCCCATCATGTCTGAAACTGGGGAGGTTATCATTAATAAGGATAGTGGTAATAACATGGAAAACTTTGATGCTTTTGATGATCCTCATGAAGAACCTACTATTTTACACACTAAAAAGTTTCGGATTGGTAGTGGTAATATTATTGGAAAAGGAGTTATTCAAGATTTCTTTACTTGTGCCGGTGCCTTGCCCACTATGGGTGGGTCTATTCTTCATAGAACTAGTAGTCTTGCGGATGGAATATCCTTGCTCGTAGTTGAACTTGAAAGACAGTTTATTCATATGCATCCTTGCATACAAAGGATTTTTCTAGAATTTTCCAATATTGAGCATTCCTCTATTAAGCGAGCAGCTACTATCTTTTGGGCACATGAGTTCAGATTTATAATGAAAGAGGCCAAAAACAATTTTGCGCATTATAGGGTGGACATTGGTCGTCCTCCCATAGAAGCTATCCTTTTTAATCAAGAAGACATAATGCATTTACAATCTTTAGATCATGTTGCTTATAATGAAAACCTTAGAAAGAAGGTTCCTACCGATGTTCTAGTTGATAGAGTCTCTGAACTTAATGATGATTTTGATATTCAAAACAATGGGTTAGGTTTTTCTCTTGAACAAAGGCTCATGACTTTTTGCCAAAAGAATGCTTATAATGATGAATTGGTTGACCAATATAAGGGGCCAAAGGAGGAACCCATACCACCCGAGCTTGATCTTGGGGACTTTTGTCCCATTAAATTTAGCCCTTTTGATTATTTTTGCTTGCCGCAAAGGAAGCTTGCTGCTGAACGTAGGGAGTATGAGATGAGTTTTCACGATTTGCCTTATCATTATGGCAATGTCTAGATCTATCCTTGATTTTATGCCTAGCTAGGGGCGTTAAACGATAGCGCTTGTTGGGAGGCAACCCAATTTTATTTTTGTTCCTTGCTTTTTTCCCTGTTTAGTAATAAATATTTCATCTAGCCTCTGGTTTGATGTGGTTTTATGTTTTAATTAGTGTTTGTGGCAAGTAAAACCTATAGGATCTTCTTGGGTGATAGTTATTTGATCTTGCTGAAAAAGTCAGAAACTTTCTGCTCACGAAAACAATTGTTAAAAATCACCAGAATGTGATAAAATACTGATTCCAATTGTAGTAGATCAATAAAAAAATTATTTAGGTCTTCCAATTTTGGTAGAATTGTTTTAGTTACAGAGTTTGTGTTTGATATAGATTACTATAGACTGCTCTGTTTTTGACAGATTCTGTTTTTCGTCTGTTGTTTGCTTATTTTAATGAATCTATGGCTAGTATCGAGGGGTATGAACCATAGAGAAGTTGGAATACAGTAGGTTTAACACCAATATAAATAAATAATGAGTTCATTACAATACCTTAAAGTGGTGGTTTGTTTTATTTCGCTAACGGAGCTCATGAGATTTTCTGTTGAGTTTTGTGTTGTGAAGTTTTCAAGTTTTTGGGTAAAGATTTGATGGATTTTGGAACAAGGAGTGGCAAGAGCCTAAGCTTGGGGATGCCCAAGGCACCCCAAGGTAAAATTCAAGGACAACCAAAAGCCTAAGCTTGGGATGCCCCGGAAGGCATCCCCTCTTTCGTCTTCGTCTATCGGTAACTTTACTCGATGCTATATTTTTATTCACCACATGATATGTGTTTTGCTTGGAGCATCTTGTATGATTTGGTTCTTTGCTTTTTAGTTTACCACAATCATCCTTGCTGTACACACCTTTTGGGGAGACACACATGAATCGGAATTTATTAGAATACTATGTGCTTCACTTATATCCTTTGAGCTAGATAATTTTGCTCTAGTGCTTCACTTATACCTTTCTAGAGCATGATGGTGGTTTTATTTTGTAGAAATGATTGATCTCTCATGCTTCACTTATATTATTTTGAGAGTCTTTTAGAACATCATGGTAGTTTGCTTTGGCTATAAAATTAGTCCTAATATGATAAGCATCCAAGATGAGTATAATAAAATCTTTCATATAGAGTGCATTAAATACTATGATAAATTTGATACTTGATAATGGTTTTGAGATATAAAGGTGGTAATGTTGGAGTCATGATAGTTGGGTAATTGTGAAATTGGGAAATACTTGTGTTAAGGTTGGCAAGTCCCGTAGCATGCACATAAGGTAAACGTTGTGTGACAAATTTGAAGCATGGGGTGTTCTTTGATTGCTTTCCTTATGAGTGGCGGTCGGGGACGAGCGATGGTCTTTTCCTACCAATCTATCCCCTAGGGGCATGCGTAGTAGTACTTCGCTTCGAGGGCTAATAAACTTTTGCAATAAGTATATGATTTCTGTATGACTAATGTGAGTCCATGGATTATACGCACTCTTACCTTTCCGCAATTTGCTAGCCTCTACGGTACCGTGCATTGCCCTTTCTCACCTTGAGAGTTGGTGCAAACTTCGCGGGTGCATCCAAACCCCGTGATATGATACGCTCTATCACACATAAGCCTCCTTATATCTTCCTCAAAACAGCCACCATACCTACCTATCATGGCATTTCCATAGCCGTTCCGAGATATATTGCCATGCAACTTACCACCGTTCCGTTTATTATGACACGCTCCATCATTGTCATATTGCTTTGCATGATCATGTAGTTGACATCGTATTTGTGACAAAGCCACCTTTATAATTCTTTCATACATGTCACTCTTGATTCATTGCATATCCCGGTATACCGCCGGAGGCATTCACATAGAGTAATATTTTGTTCTAAGTATCGAGTTGTAAGTAAATAGAAGTGTGATGATTTTCATTATTAGAGCATTGTCCCATGTGAGGAAAGGATGATGGAGACTATGAATCCCCCACAAGTCGGGATGAGACTCCGGACTAAAAAAGAGGCCAAAGAAGCCCAAATAAATAAAAAAGAGGAAAAAAGGAAAAAAATGAGAGAAAAAGAGAGAAGGGACAATGTTACTATCCTTTTTCCACACTTTTGCTTCAAAATATTACCATGAACGTTATGATAGAGAGTTTCTTATTTTGTCACTTTAATATACTAGTGGGAATTTTTCATTGTAGAACTTGGCTTGTATATTCCAATGTTGGGCTTCCTCAAAATGCCCTAGGTCTTTGAGCAAGCAAGTTGGATGCACACCCACTTAGTTTCTTTTTTATGAGCTTTCATACACTTATAGCTCTAGTGCATTCGTTGCATGGCAATCCCTACTCCTCGCATTGACATCAATTGATGGGCATCTCTGTAGCATGTTGATTAGACGCGTCAATGTGAGACTTTCTCCTTTTTTGTCTTCTCACATAACCCCTATCATTATACTCTACTCCACCCATAGTGCTATATCCATGGCTTGCGCTCATGTATTGCGTGAGGAATGAAAAGGCTGAAGCGCATTAAAAAGTATTAACCAATTGCCCGGCTTGTCATCAGGGTTGTGCATGATGGGAGCATTTTGTGTGACGAAAATGAAGCATGGCCAAACTATATGATTTTGTAGGGATAAGCTTTCTTTGGCTATGTTATTTTGATAAGACATAATTGCTTAGTTAGTATGCTTGAAGTATTACTATTTTTATGTCAATATTAAACTTTTATCTTGAATCTTTTGTATCTGAACATTCATGCCACAATAAAGAGAATTACATTGAAAATTATGTTAGGTAGCATTCCACATCAAAAATTCTGTTTTTATCATTTACCTACTCGAGGGCGAGCAGGAATTAAGCTTGGGATGCTTGATACGTCTCCAACGAAACGTATCTATAATTTTTTATTGTTCCATGCTATTATATTATCTGTTTTGGATGTTTAATGTGCTTTAATATACCTTTTTATATTATTTTTGGGACTAATCTATTAACCGAAGGCCTAGTGCAAATTGATGTTTTTTTGCCTATTTTTGTGTTCCGCGGAAAAGGAATATCAAACGGAATCCAAACGGGATGAAACCTTCGCGAGGATCGTTTTTGGAACAAACGCAATCTAGGAGACTTGGAGTGGACGTCAAGGAAGCGACGAGGCGGCCACGAGGCAGGGAGGCACGCCCCCACCCTCATGGGCCCCTCGTAGCTCCACCGAGCTACTTCTTTTGCCTATATATACTCTTATACCCTGAAAACATCCAGGGGAGCCACGAAACACTTTTTCCACCGCCGCAACCTTCTGTACCCGTGAGATCCCATCTTGGGGCCATTTCCGGCGGTCCGCCGGAGGGGGAATCGATCATGGAGGGCTTCCACATCAACACCATAGCCTCTCTGATGATGTGTGAGTAGTTTACCACAGACCTTCGGGTCCATAGTTATTAGCTAGATGGCTTCTTCTCTCTCTTTGTATCTCAATACAAAGTTCTCCTCGATTTTTGTCGGGGATATACCCCGCGGTATGACCCGGCTGGAGTTATAACCCGGCTGGGACTTGGTAAACCGGCAGATAGTTAAGACAGACAGGTAAGGCAGACCATTAAACTAGACGGTAAACCGACAGGTGATAAACCGGCTGACAGTTAAGTCAGAGGATAAGTCAAGTGATAAACCGGCTAACAGTTAAGTCAGATGATAAACCGGCAGATAGATAAACCAAATGATAAACCAGATGGTAAACCGGCGGACAGTCATAACCCAACAGACAAAGTCGCGTGGGGTTAATAAGCCCGAGACGTTAAGAAGTCGGTGGTGAGACGTCGATATAGGTTAAGTCCCAATCCGAGGTGGACTCTATATGTAACCTGCCCCTTCAACTTATATAAGGAGGGGCAGGGCACCCCAAGAGAGAGGGAGAAAATAATCTTAGGGTTAGACATAACTAGGAGAGCTGGTTTACGACGACTCCCTCGTGATGATAATGAGACCTAGCCACAAACAGCATGTGGGGTTGTTACCGGATGATGTTTCCTGGGGCTCGAAACTGTCTAAACCCTTGTCTTGTGTTGGGTTTCTCGATTCCGCTCAACCCCTCTCAAGCTACCACATACTCCCTCCGTTCCAAAATAGATGACCCAACTTTGTGCTAAAGTTAGTCCAAAGTTGAGTCATCTATTTTGGAACGGAGGGAGTAGATGCGTTGGCCTCATGACTAAGTCCTCACACTAGGACATCTGCCGTGACAATTCCACGGCAGTTGGCGTCCACCATGGGGCATGCGCACGGTGGTGTTAAGTTTTTGGAGGGATCTTTTTCAAGGATTGAGAAGTTCACAATTTTTCGGATGAGAAAAGACCTAGATTGGAAGGATTAGCACCAGTTCCAAGTTCATCAGTCTAGATTTACAATTGGTGGGATTTAATGTCAAGGAAGAATTAGGGCTGCGGTTGATCTGCCACCACCGCTTGTGATGTGATTTAGTATTTGGATATTTTTTAAGTCGCCGATACCGACAAGAGTTTGCTGCCGATTCAACTAGTACGCAGCGATGGAAATTGATTCATGTACGGACAGTCTGCCGAAGAAGGAAAGAAAGAGAAACAATTTACGACCCGTAGGCGGTTTGACCACGGATTCGATCTCCAAACTGCCCCTGCCAGGGCCGCCGAGTCGCCCTCGCTTGACCTTAAGCCGCCTTCTATTGCTGCCTCCCCCCGCCACTGGCCAGTCCGACCAAGCTGCCTCCATCACCGCTGTGCCCGGCGAGGCCGTCTTAACTGCAGCAAGGATAAAACAGAAAGGAAAAATCAGATGCAACGATTGATTAAAAAGAAAGTCAGAAGTCGCCGACTGCGTTCGATAATAGGTAGCAGTTGCCACTTGCAAATACACATGAGTGCTTTGCACTAGTAATACCTCACGAGGGATTCCTGAACGGTTTTTAAGGAATTACTAATTTAAAAGACTAGTACTACTAGTTCCAGATGTGAAGGCGGAAGTGATGCATCCATTGATCCATTAGCACGAGGAGATGGTAGTACAACAATGATCCATCAGCACAAAGAGAAAAGTCAAAACCAACGACAAACTCGGAGGAGGATTTGGTCATGGGTGCACGACGACTCTGAGCCATTTCCAATCAAGCACTGACCGGACCCGCTCCGCTAACGTGGTCTGCCTCGTTCCATCAGCCGCCGTCGTCTATCTTTCTGCTTCGGCCTAAACCGGTGAGACAGTAACCCGACGGCGCTCCTATTGAGCCGCTGCTAATCCGACTTTGTCATGATCCGGAGCCTCAGAGCCGGCCTGTACCACTGCTGAATCGCCGCCCTGGGGAGTTTCCTTAAACCGCCCCGTTTCGCCACGGATGAGTTGCCAGCTTTGGAGCCACTTTATTAACTCGGTGGCGTGGCCCTGAGTCACCTTTGCCTGATGCATTTGTTTCTCCGCCGGTTCACCGTGGCTATGAGCCGCCGTTGCCCTCGCTGCGGTAATCGTTGCGTCTCTTCATCCGCCTTGAGCCGTCGGTGCCTCTCCAACCCGTCGTCGGTCGAACAATCGTGCCGGTCCCGCTTCTAAACCGTCCGCGCCGTGAGTCGCCATTGTCTTCACCTCTGAGCGACCCCTCTGCCTGTTTCAAATCGCCACCATCGACCTTGAGTTGCCGCAGCTACAACCCGTCTTGTCGTAGCCTTCGGATTCAAGGCCGGTTTTCCTCTGCACCTTGGGCCACCGCTGAAGCCCGCATTGACCCGCCGAGTCGTCACCTCATCATTTCGCCACCAAGAAGTCTCGGTCTCACCCATAGTTGCCATGTTTTCGGTACGGTGGGAACGAGAAACGGGAACGAGGGACGAGAGTCGGTGGCTGAAAAAAATAAGGTACAATAAGGGTATACATCTCTCGAACGATTTTTTATAGCGGGGACGCGATTCAATCCATTTGGGTATGATGAACCTGGTACGGTACCATGAGTCGAGGAATGCAGTTCCTAAAGAACGACAACTCCCTGATGGTCAACATTCCTTACTGTTAATGGATCCCTTGCAATTAATGGACTGAAAGAAGAACGAGGAGTCCTTAAGAAAAGAAATGACGGCGTGAGTAAATTATGCCACGCATTTTGGCTGTTGGATTCTCGAACCTGAATCGAGGAGCAGGCCACGGGGACGCCGAATCTTCATCAAATTATACTGAATCCGACCTCGTTCCCGAATCCAATTCCGGATCGATGAATCGGGATCGAGGGACGGCCTACTGTTCCCCGTTTCCGGCTACTATGGTCTCACCCTTGCCAGGCCTCCTCTGTACTCGAGCTCTTCGTCGACTCCACCACGACCCGCCTTGGCCTTGAGTCTCCTCACCCGCGGCCGCACCGAGCCGCCAGGGCTGAGTCGCCATCCACTCGGACTTACCTGCTCTGACCCATCCGCGCGCCGGTTGTCTCTAATTTCGCCGCTCAAGCCGCCGCGCCTGTGAGTCGCCTCAGCCTTGAGATGCCGCTATGAGCCGCCCCGGTCGAGGGCCGCTGAAACTCATCCTCACTTTAAGTCGCCGGCCGACTCTGCCTATTGCTGCGGCCATGTGCCCGGCCGCGTCATCGCACAAACGCTCAATGTTGCGGGTTGGTCTAAGCTAAAGCCTTTGTCAAAACGCTTGTGCCGCCGTGAGGCGCCCCCATTGCCCCGCTTGATTTTGCCTCTGAAGATGCGGCGTCCCTGCGTGCTGGCTGCCGTCTGCAGAAAGAAGAATTGGGGATTCGATTGGAAGATTGAAAAAAAGAGCAAGCTACTAGTGCGGCGTGCCGTGCACCACTTTGCACTTGCTAAAAAAGAGGAGGGGATTCTCTCCCCACGTGAAGACCCAAGCCAATGCATAGTACCGACAAGGCTAGTACCCATTGATGGATATGATATTGCACAACAAGGCATTTACAACCCGAGCAGAGACGAAGAAAAGCTCTGTACACTCACCGAACGAAAACAATCAGATGATATCCAGTCTGTTTTAATAACACATATAAATTTTTGTGTGAATGGTTGCTTTGGATTGCGATATTTTTTGATGCAGGGCAATTGTTCATTACAAATGAGGCATTATACTACGGTTTTACATCAACGCGCCGGCCGACTCGCCCATCCACCCGCGAGACCGGTTCATGCACCCACACCGGTTTCCAACGCGGAGGGTAACTTGCTCGTTCGCACCGGCTTACAACGCCATGACCGGCTCATCTGTATGCTCCTGCGGCCGACTCGGTTGTGATTGATTTCAGGTTCACAATGATAATTACTGGCCTGACATACCAGGTGAAATCCATTCAGTATATTTTTTATTAAATATTGCTTTCCTTCAAAGAACAATTACTTTGGTCTATATATTTTCATGTGCAGGACAAATTGTCTACTACAGAAGTGACCATCATGTCACCAAGTTTATTGAATGACTCATATTGGGATATACAATGAGTATGGCGAAGATTCAAGAACTCTGAGCCATTGGAGGTAAGATAACCCGATCCCAGAGGCTACCGCCATATTGGTGAAAATTTAAAGGCCGTCAGAAAATTTCTGTCTTAAAAGAAAGATTCCAGTTTAAAATACAGCTCAAGGTAAAGTTGTCTCCCATAAAGCTTTGAAGCTCTCAATATCCGGTTTAAAACTCCGGTTGAAAAAAGAAATTCATCTCTCGCAAGTTCGAGTTCTAAAAAAAATAAAGGTTGCCAAAGAGAACTTGCTGCCATGATACATGGTTCAAACATGGGTATCCTGCCTTATGGGCTTATCTTATTGGTCACTTGGGGGCTTCCTGCTCATTGAAGCAAAGCTATGATTACCCTTTAATCCAGCTTATACGCAATTCTTACAAAACACTTGGGGGCTTGCTACCCAAGTTAAAGGTACTAAAGATAGTCTGTTGCAAAAGCACAGCTCAAACATAGGTGCCCCTTGAGCACAGCTCAAAAATATTGCTTGGGGGCTCTTTGTTCTAAAGAACAAAGAGTTTTTATAATCCTTGTAAAAGGCTTAAAAGCCAGGCTTGGAAGCCAGGTGTATTCACCTAAAACCCCGGGTTATCCTGCCTTTTTAAGTAAGCCACTCCGCCCAGGTAATCCTGGAATGACCCGCCGTACGTTTGACAAGTCAATCTTATGCAGACCCTGAACTTGTCAAAGTTAAAACGACGATTGGTTATGTGAGGTCCATCTTATAAGGTTTGTATATAGGTTTAACTCAATGGCTGTGCGGCCCATGAAAGCACTCGATTTTCGGCCTGGCAGCCCATGAAAAGCCTCATTTTTTTGTTTGATTTTATTCAACAGATTTTTTGAGGTTTATTCGACGAAGCTTATAATGCTTTATGATTATATTTTACCGGTGTTTATTAACCCGGGCTGGCTTTAAAAAGTCGCCAATATGAGATGAGATAATTATTCGGTGTTTATTAACCCGGTCTGGCTTTGGATGTTAAGTCGCCAGTGTTGGAAATATGCCCTAGAGGCAATAATAAATTGATTATTATTATATTTCCTTGTTCATGATAATCATTTATTATCCATGCTAGAATTGTATTGATAGGAAACTCAGATACATGTGTGGATACATAGACAACACCATGTCCCTAGTAAGCCTTTAGTTGACTAGCTCGTTGATCAATAGATGGTTACGGTTTCCTGACCATGGACATTGGATGTCATTGATAACGGGATCACATCATTAGGAGAATGATGTGATGGACAAGACCCAATCCTAAGCCTAGCACAAGATCATGTAGTTCATATGCTAAAGCTTTTCTAATGTCAAGTATCATTTCCTTAGACCATGAGATTGTGCAACTCTCGGATACCGTAGGAGTGCTTTGGGTGTGCCAAACGTCACAACGTAACTGGGTGGCTATAAAGGTACACTACAGGTATCTCCGAAAGTGTCTGTTGGGTTGGCACGAATCGAGACCGGGATTTGTCACTCTGTGTAAACGGATAGGTATCTCCGGGCCCACTTGGTAGGACATCATCATAATGTGCACAATGTGATCAAGGAGTTGATCACGGGATGATGTGTTACGGAACGAGTAAAGAGACTTGCCGATAATGAGATTGAACAAGGTATCGGGATACCGATGATCGAATCTCGGGCAAGTATCGTACCGATGGACAAAGGGAATTGTATACGGGATTGATTAAGTCCTTGACATCGTGGTTCATCCGATGAGATCATCGTGGAACATGTGGGAGCCAACATGGGTATCCAGATCCCGCTGTTGGTTATTGACCAGAGAGTTATCTCGGTCATGTCTGCATGGTTCCCGAACCCGTAGGGTCTACACACTTAAGGTTCGATGACGCTAGGGTTATAGGGAATAGATATACATGGTTACCGAATGTTGTTCGAAGTCTCGGATGAGATCTCGGACGTCACAAGGAGTTCCGGAATGGTCCGGAGGTAAAGATTTATATATGGGAAGTCCTGTTTTGGTTGCCGGAAAAGTTTCGGGGTTTATCGGTAACGTACCGGGACCACCGGGAGGGTCTCGAGGGTCCACCAAGTGGGGCCACAAGCCCCGGAGGGCTGCATGAGCCAAGTGTGGGAGGGAACCAGCCCCAGGTGGGCTGGTGCGCCCCCCCACAAGGGCCCAAGGCGCCTAAGGGGAGGAGGGGGGGCAAACCCTAAGGGCAGATGGGCCTTAGGGCCCATGCCTGGTGCGCCTCCCTCTCCCCCTCCACCTGGCCGCCACCCAGATGCGATCTGGGGGCTGCTGCCACCCCTAGGGAGGGAACCCTAGGTGGGGGCGCAGCCCCTCCCCTTCCGTTATATATACTTGAGGTTTGGGCTGCCCAAGACACACGAGTTCCTCTCCCAGTTGGCGCAGTCCTACCCCTCTCCCTCCTCGTCTCTTGTGGTGCTTGGCGAAGCCCTGCTGGAGTGCCACACTCCTCCACCACCACCACGCCGTTGTGCTGCTGCTGGATGGAGTCTTCCCCAACCTCTCCTTCTCCCCTTGTTGGATCAAGGCGTAGGAGACGTCACCGGGCTGTACGTGTGTTGAACACGGAGGTGCCGTCCGTTCGGCACTAGGATCATCGTTGATTTGAATCACGACGAGTATGACTCCATCAACCCCGTTCTCTTGAACGCTTCCGCGTAGCGATCTACAAGGGTATGTAGATGCACTCTCCTTCCCTCGTTGCTAGATTACTCCATAGATTGATCTTGGTGATGCGTAGAAAATTTTGAATTTCTGCTACATTCCCCAACAGTGGCATCATGAGCTAGGTTTATGCATAGTCTCTATGCACGAGTAGAACACAAGTTGTTGTGGGCGTCGATATTGTCAATTTACTTGCCGTTACTAGTCTTATCTTGATTCGGCGGCATCGTGGGATGAAGCGGCCCGGACCAACCTTACACGTACTCTTACGTGAGACTGGTTCCACCGACTGACATGCACTAGTTGCATAAGGTGGCTAGTGGGTGTCTGTCTCTCCCACTTTAGTCGGATCGGATTCGATGAAAAGGGTCCTTATGAAGGGTAAATAGCAATTGGCATATTACGTTGTGGTTTTTGCGTAGGTAAGAAACGTTCTTGCTAGAAACCCATAGCAGCCACGTAAAACATGCAAACAACAATTAGAGGACGTCTAACTTGTTTTTGCAGGGTATGCTATGTGATGTGATATGGCCAAAGGATGTGATGAATGATATATGTAATGTATGAGATGATCATATTCTTGTAATAGGAATCACGACTTGCATGTCGATGAGTATGACAACCGGCAGGAGCCATAGGAGTTGTCTTAATTTATTTATGACCTGCGTGTCAACATAAACGTCATGTAATTACTTTACCTTATTGCTAACCGTTAGCTGTAGTAGTAGAAGTAATAGTTGGCGAGACAACTTCATGAAGACACGATGATGGAGATCATGATGATGGAGATCATGGTGTCATGCCGGTGACGATGATGATCATGGAGCCCCGAAGATGGAGATCAAAAGGAGCAAAGTGATGATGGCCATATCATGTCACTATTTGATTACATGTGATGTTTATCATGTTTATACATCTTATTTGCTTAGAACGACGGTAGTAAATAAGATGATCCCTCATTAAAATTTCAAGAAAGTGTTCCCCCTAACTGTGCACCGTTGCGAAAGTTCGTCGTTTCGAAGCACCACGTGATGATCGGGTGTGATAGATTCTTACGTTCACATACAACGGGTGTAAGCCAGATTTACACATGCGAAACACTTAGGTTGACTTGACGAGCCTAACATGTACAGACATGGCCTCGGAACACAAGAGACCGAAAGGTTGAGCATGAGTCGTATGGTAGATGCGATCAACATGAAGATGTTCACCGATGATGACTAGTCCGTCTCACGTGATGATCGGACACAACCTAGTTGACTCGGATCATGTAATCACTTAGATGACTAGAGGGATGTCTATCTGAGTGGGAGTTCATAAGATGAACTTAATTATCCTGAACATAGTCAAAAGGTCTTCGCAAATTATGTCGTAGCTCGCGCTTCAGTTCTATTGTTTAGATATGTTCCTAGAGAAAATTTAGTTGAAAGTTGATAGTAGCAATTATGCGGACTAGGTCCGTAAACTGAGGATTGTCCTCATTGCTTCATAAAAGGCTTATGTCCTTAATGCACCGCTCAGTGTGCTGAACCTCGAACATCGTCTGTGGATGTTGCAAACATCTGACATACACATTTTGATAACTACGTGATAGTTTAGTTAAACGGTTTAGAGTTGAGGCACCGAAGACGTTTTAAAACGTCGCGAAACATATGAGATGTTTCGAGGGCTGAAATTGGGATTTCAGGCTCGTGCCCACGTCAAGAGGTATAAGACCTCCGACGATTTTCTTAGCCTACAAATTAAGGGAAAAAATCTCAATTGTTGAGCTTGTGCTCAGATTGTCTGAGTACAACAATCATTTGAATCAAGTGGGAGTTGATCTTCCAGATCAGATATTGATGTTTCTCCGAAGTCATTACCACCAAGCTGCTAGAGCTTCGTGATGAACTATAATATATCAGGGATATATATGATGATCCTTGAGATATTCGCGATGTTTGACACCACAAAAGTAGAAATCAAGAAGGAGCATCAATTGTTGATGGTTGGTGAAACCACTAGTTTCAAGAAGGGCAAGGGCAAGAAGGGAGACTTCATGAAACGGCAAATCAGCTGCTGCTCTAGTGGAGAAACCCAAGGTTGAACCCAAACCCGAGACTGAGTGCTTCTGTAATAAGGGGAACAGCCACTGGAGCAGAATTACCCTAGATACTTGGTAGATGAGAAGGCTGGCAAGGTTGATAGAAGTATATTGGATATACATTGTGTACTTTACTAGTACTCCTAGTAGCACCATGGTATTGGATACCGGTTCGGTTGCTAAGTGTTAGTAAACTCGAAATAAAAGGCTGCGGAGTAAACGGAGACTAGCTAAAGGTGAGCTGGCGATATGTGTTGGAAGTTTTTCCCAAGCTTGATGTGATCAAGCATCGCACTCTCCCTCTACCATCGAGATTGGTGTTTGCGTTGAGCATAGACATGATTGGATTATGTCTATCGCAATACGGTTATTCATTTAAGGAGAATAATGGTTACTCTGTTTATTTGAATAATACCTTCAATGGTCTTGCACCTAAAATGAATGGTTTATTGAATCTCGATCGTAGTGATACACATGTTCATGCCAAAAGATATAAGATAGTAATGATAGTACCACCTACTTGTGGCACTGCCACGTAAGTCATATCGGTATAAAACACATGAAGAGGCTCCATGTTGATGGATCTTTGGACTCACTCGTTTTGAAAAGTTTGAGACATGTGAACCATGTCTATTGGTGTATATGCATGAAGAAACTCCAGTAAGATGGATCGTTTGGACTCACTTGATTTTGAATCACTTGAGATATGCAAAATCATACCACATGGGCAAGATGACTGAAAGCCTCGTTTTCAGTAAAATGGAACAAGAAAGCAACTTGTTGGAAGTAATACATCTTGATGTGCGTAGTCCAATGAGTGCTGAGGCATGTAGTGGATATTGTTATGTTCTTACTTCACAGATGATTTGAGTAGATACTGAGTATATTTACTTGATGAAACATAAGTCTGAATTATTGAAAGGTTCAAGTAATTTCAGAGTGAAGTTGAACATCGTCGTGATAAGAGGATAAAATGTCTATGATATGATCGTAGAGATGAATATCTGAATTACGAGTTTGGCACAGAATTAAGACATTGTGGAAATTGTTTCACAACCAATACAGCCTGGAACACCACAGTGTGATGGTGTGTCCGAACATCATAACTGCACCCTATTGGATATGATGCATACCATGATGTCTCTTATCGAATTACCATGATAGTTTATGGGTTAGGCATTAGAGACAACCACATTCACTTTAAAAAGGGCACCACATAATTCCGATGAGATGACACCGTATGAACTATGGTTTAGAGAAACCTAAGCTGTCATTTCTTAAAAGTTTGGGGCTGCGACGCTTATGTGAAAAAGTTTCAGGCTGATAAGCTCGAACCCAAAGCGGATAAATGCATCTTCATAGGACACCCAAAACAGTTGGGTATACCTCCTGTCTTAGATCCGAAAGCAATAAGGGATTGTTTCTAGAATCGGGTCCTTTCTTGAGGAAAAGTTTCTCTCGAAAGAATTGAGTGGGAGGATGGTGGAGACTTGATGAGGTTATTGAACCGTCTCTTCAACTAGTGTGTGGCAGGGCACAGGGAGTTGTTCCTGTGGCACCTACACCAATTGAAGTAGAAGCTTATGATAGTAATCAAGAAACTTCAGATCAACTCACAACCAAACCTTGTGGGATGACAAGGATGCATACTACTTCAGAGTGGTACGTAATCCTGTCTTGGAAGTCATGTTGCTAGACAACAATGAACCTACGAGCTATGGAGAAGCGATGGTGGGCCTGGATTCCAAAATGGCTCGAGGCCATATAATCCGAGAGAGGATCCATATATGAAAACAAAGTGTAGACTTTGGAAGAACTACTTGATGGTCGTAAGGCTGTTAGGTACATATGGATTTTAGAAGGAAGACGGACAATGATGGTAAGTATCACCATTAAGAAAGCTTGACTTGTCGTTAAGATGTTTTCCGACAAGTTCAAGGAGTTGACTACGATGAGACTTTCTCACTCGTAGCGATGCTAAGAGTCTGTTGGAATTATATTAGCAATTACTGCATTATTTATGAAATCTTGCAGATAGGATGTCAAAAACATTGTTTCCTTGACGTTTTTCTTGAGGAAAGGTTGTATGTGATACAACCGGAAGGTTTTGTCAATCCTGAAAGATGCTAACAAGTATGCAAAGCTCCAGCAATCCTTCTAAGGACTGGAGTAAGCATCTCGGAGTTGGAATGTATGCTTTGATGAGATGATCAAAGATTTTGGGTGTATGCAAAGTTTATGAGAAACTTGTATTTCCAAAGAAGTGAGTGGGAGCACTATAGAATTTCTGATGAGTATATGTTGTTAACATATTGTTGATCGGAAATGACTTAGAATTTCTAGAAAGCATGCAGAGTTATTTGAAAAGTGTTTTCTAATGGAAAGCCTGGATTAAGCTACTTGAACATTGAGCATCAAGATCTATAAGGATAGATCAAAACGCTTAATGGTACTTTCAAATGAGCACATACCTTGACATGATCTTGAAGGTGTTCAAGATGGATCAGTCAAAGAAGGAGTTCTTGCCTGAGTTGTAAGGTATGAAGTTAAGACTTAAAGCTCGACCACGGCAGAAGAAAGAGGAAGGACGAAGGTCGTCCCCTATGCTTTTGTCATAGGCTCTCTACAGTGTGTTATCCTGTGTCCCGCACCTGAAGTGTGCCTTGCCATGAGTCAGTCAAGGGGTACAAGAGTGATCCAAGAATGGATCATAGGACAGCGGTCAAAGTTATCCTTAGTAACTAGTGGACTAAGGAATTTTCTCGATTATGGAGGTGGTAAAAGAGTTCGTCGTAAAGGGTTACGCCGATGCAAACTTTGACACTAATCCAGATTATTCTGAGTAGTAAACTGGATTCATATAGTAGAACAGTTATTTGGAATAGCTCCAAATAGAATGTGGTAGCTGCATCTAGGAGATGACATAGAGATTTGTAAAGCACACACAGATCTGAAAGATTCAGACCCGTTGACTATAACATCTCTCACAAGCATAACATGATCAAACCCAGAACTCATCAAGTGTTAATCACATGGTAATGTGAACTAGATTATTGACTCTAGTAAACTCTTTGGGTGTTAGTCACATGGGGATGTGAGCTTGAGTGTTAATCACATATCGATGTGAACTGGATTATTGACTATAGTGCAAGTGGGAGACTGTTGGAAATATGCCCTAGAGGCAATAATAAATTGATTATTATTATATTTCCTTGTTCATGATAATCGTTTATTATCCATGCTAGAATTGTATTGATAGGAAACTCAGATACATGTGTGGATACATAGACAACACCATGTCCCTAGTAAGCCTCTAGTTGACTAGCTCGTTGATTAATAGATGGTTATGGTTTCCTGACCATGGACATTGGATGTCATTGATAACGGGATCACATCATTAGGAGAATGATGTGATGGACAAGACCCAATCCTAAGCCTAGCATAAGATCATGTAGTTCGTATGCTAAAGCTTTTCTAATGTCAAGTATCATTTCCTTAGACCATGAGATTGTGCAACTCCCGGATACCGTAGGAGTGCTTTGGGTGTGCCAAACGTCACAACGTAACTGGGTGGCTATAAAGGTACACTACAGGTATCTCCGAAAGTGTCTGTTGGGTTGGCACGAATCGGGACTGGGATTGGTCACTCCGTGTAAACGGAGAGGTATCTCTGGGCCCACTCGGTAGGACATCATCATAATGTGCACAATGTGATCAAGGAGTTGATCACGGGATGATGTGTTATGGAACGAGTAAAGAGACTTGCCGGTAACGAGATTGAACAAGGTATCGGGATACCCACGATCAAATCTCGAGCAAGTATCATACCGATGGACAAAGGGAATTGTATACGGGATTGATTAAGTCCTTGACATCGTGGTTCATCCGATGAGATCATCGTGGAACATGTGGGAGCCAACATGGGTATCCAGATCCCACTGTTGGTTATTGACCAGAGAGTTATCTCGGTCATGTCTGCATGGTTCCCGAACCCGTAGGGTCTACACACTTAAGGTTCGATGACGCTAGGGTTATATGTAATAGATATACGTGGTTACCGAATGTTGTTCGGAGTCCCGGATGAGATCCTGGATGTCACGAGGAGTTCCGGAATGGTCCAGAGGTAAAGATTTATATATGGGAAGTCCTGTTTTTGTCGCCGGAAAAGTTTCGGGGTTTATCGGTAACGTACCGGGACCACCGGGAGGGCCCCGGGGGTCCACCAAGTGGGGCCACAAGCCCCGGAGGGCTGCATGGGCCAAGTGTGGGAGGGGACCAGCCCCAGGTGGGCTGGTGCGCCCCCCCCCCCCCCACAAGGGCCCAAGGCGCCTAAGGGGAGGAGGGGGGCAAACCCTAAGGGCAGATGGGCCTTAGGGCCCATGCCTGGTGCGCCTCCCTCTCCCCCTCCACCTGGCCGCCACCCAGATGGGATCTGGGGGCTGCCGCCACCCCTAGGGAGGGAACCCTAGGTGGGGGGCGCAGCCCCTCCCATTCCCCTATATATACTTGAGGTTTGGGCTGCCCAAGACACACGAGTTCCTCTCCCAGTTGGCGCAGTCCTACCCCTCTCCCTCCTCGTCTCTTGTGGTGCTTGGCGAAGCCCTGCTGGAGTGCCACGCTCCTCCACTACCACCACGCCGTTGTGCTGCTGCTGGATGGAGTCTTCCCCAACCTCTCCTTCTCCCCTTGTTGGATCAAGGCGTAGGAGACGTCACCGGGCTGTACGTGTGTTGAACACGGAGGTGCCGTCCGTTCGGCACTAGGATCATCGTTGATTTGAATCACGACGAGTATGACTCCATCAACCGCGTTCTCTTGAACGCTTCCGCGTAGCGATCTACAAGGGTATGTAGATGCACTCTCCTTCCCTCGTTGCTAGATTACTCCATAGATTGATCTTGGTGATGCGTAGAAAATTTTGAATTTCTGCTACGTTCCCCAACAGCCAGTATATATTGGGATTGCGCCATTGGAATCATGCGCTTATAAATCATCGGATTATATTATTCAAATCTTTAATAGCCAATATGGCTGGATCTTTATTATGGTTATCAGTAGCCAATATTATGACTGAGGTTTACAAAGCTACTTCAGAGTAATGGCTATTATGTTTTCATCCAAGAATACCAGCTCACACCAAGGAGTATGGTTCAATATTGATATGCAAGGCATTCAGCAATATCATACAGACAGTGGATATGATTTATTTACAATGGAAGGGATAGTCCTGAGTCCCTGCAGGCTTACGACCCGACACTTTGGGGCTACATTATTCAGATCATGATTATATCAAATATGGAAGTCCCATGTCGCTGCAAGCATGAACCATGACACTTGGGGGCTAATGCAAGGTCATTTTTACTTATTGAAGACCCGACTCATCACATTGTAATGAGTCGGCCCTTGGGGGCTACCAATTGCTCCTGTCAAAAATTCCAAGTACACAAGCTTTATTCCATTATATTGAAGGATCCACTACTTAGTTGGTAAAGCACAAAGCTCTTAACCTTGTGGATGTGGGTTCAAGCCCCAGGATGGCGGTTACATCATATGATGTTATTTTCAATGAAGTATATATAAAGTCCCACCTCAATATTATCTTACTGAGCCAGCCCTTGGGGGCTACACGTTGCTATTCAAGTCTACATGATCATATCCATAAAGTCCCTGCTCCTTATTGCATAATGACCTGGCCCTTGGGGGCTACACTGGTTGAAGTTTTTATGAACATAAAGCAATTACAAGTCCCAGGTTGCTGCAAGCATGAAAACCTGGCACTTGGGGGGCACATATGTGGAATATTCAGTTTGACAAGTGACTAAGATGAACAACCCGGATTTCTTCAAGGTTGTGACATTTATATTTGAAGCAAGTATTAAGCCGTTACTACGCTTCCTTCTTAAGACTTGGGGGCTACAAGTGATATGCATATAAGGGAGGTACATTTTTCAAGCTTGATGTTAGCAACAATTATGACCCGGTGCTATCAATATTTACAAAACAGAGATTTTGGCAATGATAAACCGGCAGTATTTTCTATGAGAAACCAATGTCAGCAAATTGATTATGAAGCTGGCCTATTCACTCGGATTTTCTAGAAGAAGGAAATGGCAAGGACTTAAGGATGATCAGGATCAGTTTAACATGGATAAATCCAAATTAAACTGGTGGCTAATGTCGGGGATATACCCCGCGGTATGACCCAGCTGGAGTTATAACCCGGCTGGGACTTGGTAAACCGACAGACAGTTAAGACAGATAGTTAAGACAGACAGTTAAGGCAGACAGTTAAACCAGACAGTAAACCGGTAGGTGATAAACCGGCTGACAGTTAAGTTAGATGATAAGTCGGGTGATAAACCGGCTGACAGTTAAGTCAGATGATAAACCGGCAGACAGATAAACCAGATGGTAAACTGGCGGACAGTCATAACCCAGCAGACAGAGTCACCTGGGGTTAATAAGCCTGAGACATTAAGAAGCCCAAGACATTAAGAAGTCGATGGTGAGACATCGATATAGGTTAAGTCCCAATCCGAGGTGGACTCTATATGTAACCCGCCCCTTCAACTTATATAAGGAGGGGCAAGGCACCCCAAGAGAGAGGGAGAAAATAATCTTAGGGCTAGACATAACTAGGAGAGCTAGTTTACGGCAACTCCCTCGTGGTGATAATGAGACCTAGCCACAAACAGCATGTAGGGTTGTTACCGGATGATGTTTCCTGGGGCCCGAAGCTGTCTAAACCCTTGTCTTGTGTTGCGTTTCTCGATTCTGCTCAACCCCTCTCAAGCTACCACATAGATGCGTTGGCCTCATGACTAAGTCCTCACACTACGACATCTATCGTGACAATTCCACGACAATTCTCTTGGAGATCTATTCGATGTAATACTTTTTGCGATGTGTTTGTTGAGATCCGATGAATTTTGGGTTTATGATCAAGATTATCTATGAACAATATTGAATTCTTCTCTGAACCCTTATATGCATGATTTGATATCTTTGCAAGTCTCTTCGAATTATCAGTTTGGTTTGGCCTACTAGATTGATCTTTCTTGCAATGGGAGAAATGCTTAACTTTGGGTTCAATCTTGCGGTGTCTTTTCCTAGTGACAGCAGGGGCAGCAAGGCACGTATAGTATTATTGCCATCGAGGATAAAAAGATGGGGTTTATGTCATATTGCTTGAGTTTATCCCCCTACATCATGTCATCTTGCTTAATACATTACTCTATTCTTATGAACTTAATACTCTAGATGCATGCTGGATAGCGGTCGATGTGTGGAGTAATAGTAGTAGATGCAGAATCGTTTCGGTCTATTTATCACGGACGTGATGCCTATGTTCATGATCATGGCTAGATATTCTCATAACTATGCGCTTTTCTATCAATTGCTCGACAATAATTTGTTCACCCACTGTAAAATATGCTATCTTGAGAGAAGCCACTAGTGAAACCTATGGCCCTAGGTATCGATGTCAAAACCGGCGGATCTCGGGTAGGGGGTTCCGAACTGTGTGTCTAAGGCGGATGGTAACAAGAGGCGAGGGACACGATGTTTACCTAGGTTCGGGCTCTCTGGATGGAGGTAATACCCTAGTTCCTGCTTGATTGATCTTGATGATATGAGTATTACAAGAGTTGATCTACCACGAGATCGTAGAGGCTAAACCCTAAAAGCTAGCCTATCATTATGATTGTTGTTGTCCTACGGACTAAACCCTCCGGTTTATATAGACACCGGAGGGGGCTAGGGTGACCCAGAGTCAGTTACAAGGGAGGAGATCTACATATCCGAATTGCCAAGCTTTCCTTCCATGCAAAGGAGAGTCCCAGCCGGACACGGGACGAAGTCTTCAATCTTGTATCTTCATAGTCCAACAGTCTGGCCAAAGTATATAGTCCGGCTGTCCGAGGACCCCCTAATCCAGGACTCCCTCAGTAGCCCCTAAACCAGGCTTCAATGACGATGAGTCCGACGCGCAGATAGTCTTCGGCATTGCAAGGCGGGTTCCTCCTACGAATACTTCATAGAAGATTTTGAACACAAGGATGGTGTCCAGCTCTACAAAACAAATTCCACATACCACCGTAGAGAGTACAATATTCCACAAATCTAATATGTTGAGAACTTTTCATAGCGTGACGCCCTGCCGTGGCCTGGTCATTATTCGAATCGTTTTTCTCAACCAGCTACTGCACATATTGTGAGGCGGTTTTCTTGGCACATCTTGTCGAAGCAGAGATCATGTCCCCTTATCACGGGATTCTCATCAATACGGGTGTGGGTAACACAACCGCGCCATCAATCACGACGCTTGGGAATAAGCGAGTTTACCAGGCAAGTGGGGAGGCACACAATTTCTACCGCCCTTATAAAGGGACAAGGACTCCTCCTTTTCACCCTCGCCTTCTTCTTCCCTGCCCATCCATTCTCGTGCACTCGAGCTCCAGCGCCCAAGTTCTCATTTTCTCCGCAAAAACCATTCCAAACATGTCCGGATCGGGGGGCAAGTGGATGGTCTCCTCGGTTACGGAGGAGAACATTACGAAGCTCCCGGAAGCCGGATACCTGATCGCAGACATCGCACACCGGCTCCCAGACGCGGGGCAGATCGTCCCTACTCTAGAACCCCACGAGAGGGTTGTATTCCTTACCCATTTCGTCCGCAGGCTGGGATTTCCCCTCCACCCATTTGTTCGCGGGCTCATGTTCTACTACGGGCTGGACTTCCATGATCTGGCCCCCAATTTCATCCTCAACATCTTGGCGTTTATCGTCGTGTGCGAGGCCTTCCTTCGCATCAAGCCCCACTTAGGCTTGTGGCTCAAGACCTTCAACGTGAAACCAAAGGTGGTGGTCGGCCAGCAAGCGGAGTGCGGAGGCGCTATGGTGGGAAAAATGCCCAACATCACCTGGTCGAAGGCTCCTATGTGGAGACCGTGAAGGGGTGGCAATCGGGGTGGTTTTACATCACCGAACCACGCGACACCAACTGGGTGGCGGCCCCCGAATTTCGATCCAGCATCCCCACGCGGCTCACCTCCTGGAAAGAGAAGGGCCTATCCTAGGGTTCATCGGTGGAGCTGATCGGACTCCAGAACTGTGTTAAAAACATGATAAGCAAGAAAATCAAGCTCGTCAACGTGGTCCAGGTCATGCTCTTTCGCCGGATCCTCCCGTGTCAAAGACGGGCATTCAATATGTGGGAGTTCGACCCGGACAAGCACCAGACGCTGCGAGAGCTTTTCGACATGACGCACCAAGACGTCTGGAAGGTGCTGTTCAAGGCCGTCGAGGTACCTCCTCCCCTTACTGAGGATCGCAGACTCAGCGCAAAGCGCCCTGCCAATCCAGTAAGCTCTTTATATCTCATAAGATGTTCCCTTCCCCACTATAATCATGTGAAGGATCTGAGACTCCATGCCATTTTAACAGGACTGGGTAGCGACAGCGGAGTGGATCGATTGTCTGGCCCCATTGCTCGAAGATCCAGCAAGGGCTCTCTTAACGGAGATGCTGGTTCCGGCGCCTTATGAGGCTCCAGAGAAGAAGGCCAAGAAGAAGGCCGCGGGGACCAAGAAAGGTCTCCGGCGCAAGGTTGTATCGGACTCATCGTCCGATAACACTGAGGCGCCCTCCTCCCACGAAAACGAGGAGGAAGTGGAAAGTTCTCCCCCCCTAGCCGGGGGAGACAAGAAAAGGAAGGTCGCCCCATCTAGGGAGGCCGAAGGGTCCAAGAAGGGAAGGACCCTCCTTCCGGACTATTCCACAGTAGCCGCTTTCAGCGACGAGGAGTGGCTACCCAGGGACAAGCCCCTGGCGAAGTCGTAAGTATCCGAACACCATAATAGTTCTAGTATGTTTTGTTTTATTGCTTATTATCATGCCAAACATGATCATGCAGTCCATCCAAAGCCCATATCGATGTATCCTCTTCAGATGAGTCTTTGGGCCAGTCGGAGATGAACATTGATTCACTCCCGACCGCCTCCTCCCCCTGCCCTACGGACGATGTCGAGGTGTTGTCTCAAAGGGCACTGAACCAAGGGGAGATAGTTCCGGAGGCGCCCCAAGGCGACATTCCAGACGCTGGGCGCATGGGGGGCAAGACTCCCATGCGCTCTAGTGCCGGGGGCAGCAAGTTTAGCCCCCAGCCGAATACTGCGCCGGAACCTCCAGTGGTTCCAGATTCTATTAGGCAACCCCTCGCCAAGGGGGGCAAGCCGTCTGTGCCGATGGCCTTTGTCCATCCAGAGGCATCGGACAATTTGCTAGAAGCGCTTCGCGGCGCTTCCATTGATGAAGAGCACCGCACTATCATGAGTGCGGTGGTCAAGAAGGTTTGATCCACCAAAAGCGAACTGACTAAAGCCTGTGCCAGCCTCCTAACAGGCTTTGAGGTAAGTAATCAAATTATGAGAAATTTTTTACAGCATAGACAGTAGCCCCTGATGCTCTGTTTGGTGTTCGCAAAGAAAGGCCGAACAGAGGATCAAATAATAATCACAGGAGTCTAATCAGAATATGTCTATGTGAATAAGCAGGCTTTGCTGCTAGCCGCTGCCGCTCGTACGGCGGAGGTCTCCGCACTGAAGCGGGACCTTGAGCGGTCCGAGGAAGAGCTCAACCTTACCAAGAGGCGGCTCGAAGAGAACAAGGGTAAGTGATACCCCGTTTGTTTATTGATAAAGAAAAAAGAAGGTGGTTGTTAGATCATAGGATCGTCATGAATTTTGCTAGGGGCCACGATAGAAGTGGCGGCCCTGAAGAAGGCGTTGTCCGAGGCCGAACGCAAAGCGGGCAAGGAGCACGCCGAGCACGAGAAGCAAGAGGCCCGAGTCGGCGAGGTTCAGCAAGAGCTCCAGGAGTTTGTCAAGAAGTACGAGTCCTTGGAGCATGACTCTAAGACGCAAGGGTCCGAGCTTGCGAAGGCCCTCGAGAATGCACAAAATGCCAAGGCCAAAGCCCAAAAGGCCCTCCGGGAAATTTAGGCGGTCAAGAAGATAGCGGCGGTTAAGGCATTCATTATGCAAAGCAAGCATGTGAAGGAAACTTTCCTTTTACTTACCCGAATTCGGAGCTCTCCAGGAGCGTTCACAGATCTACCCAGCAGTGTGTCGGATGCTGCGGAGTTCTATCAGGCTAAGGAAGGGACCTCGACGGAGAAGTTGTTCTAGTCTCAGTATACTGGGACCGAACAGCCGATGCCCTTGAGCGACCAGTTGAAGCAACTGGTCGAGCTTCACAAGGTGGCCGAACTGGCCATGAAGGGTCTCATAGTCCGGATGTGGCCTGGCGAGCCCCTGCCTGGCAGCTATTTCGGCCTGGTAAGGCGGCTTATGAATGCCTACCCACGGTTTGAAGTCATAAAGCGGTCCGTCTGTATTGAGGGTGCGTGCAGGGCTTTTGCCCGGGCGAAAGTGCACTGGGCAAAGATGGACGCCAAAAAGCTGGTGAAGGAGGGGCCGCCAGAGGACAAGGAGCATCGCCACCCCAAAAAGTATTATGACAGTATTCTGAAGGGTGCTCACCTTGTGGCGGAGGAATGTGCTAAAGATGTAATATTTGAATGAATGTACTCATGTGATCCTGTAATATGAAAATGAGTTCATGTGTGCTATATAACACTTGTTGATTTAAAATATTACCTTCTGTGCGGCCGTTTATAAAATTTGAGTGTTGGCAAGTCGTCGGCTTCTGACCCCATGTAACTAGCACTGAGGTGTTCGGGATAAACCTGATCACTCTTTATCCCAGTTTTGGGTCCTTCGAAGGAGGTGTTCAGCACAACGAACCAGGCAATCGAACTATAAAGCTTTATCACTCTCACTTAGCCATAGAAGTCTATAATTTTAAATTTTGGCGAAGCCCCTAGTATTCGAAAGGCCGAACTTGGGGTGCTACATACGCCTAAATCGGTCAAGGCCGACTCCTCACCCTAAGCAGAAAAAATCTTTAAGGATTTGAGACCTCTCGAACAGCGACCAGCTCTCGCCGCATCATGACAGTCAGTTTTCGGCTTTATCTACTGAGGTGCTTGTCCGGAAGAACTGGGACACAATCGCAGTAGTTCTCCCAGTGCTACTTAGCCGATATAGCGGAACGTAAGGTACCAAAACATGGGAGCCGGGCAAACCCAACTATTGACCCAAGACATGATTCGGAGTTGATGCATATAATGCTATAAGTTCGGGGTGCCGCACTATCGAAAGTGTTCGGACTTTTCATGTCGTGTTATGGGGTACACTGAAGCCCCTGGCGCACTGGACGTATCAGAATGTACGTGTGCAATTTGTCATAAATAAGCAGACAAGGGAAAAAGATGAAGGAATGCAATAATGAGCTAATGTTGTACATTGTTATTTAAGTGATACGTCAAAAGTATGTATACAAAGTAGTGCAATAAGTAAAAATAGGACTATTTGACATGTCCTGTCCAAGGGCAAGCTGTGTGTGGGTATGTAAAACAGGTATAGCGATCGTTATCAGAGACCACCTGGGGATTCCCTTGTACGTCAAAGCTTCTTGCTTCCTTGGTGTTTTCTTCCCGTGACGGGTCCGATAATCAGGCGATCGGAGAGGGCCTTCAGAGAACAGGGGCCTGGAAGGAAGAAAATGTTAAAGATATACGGGTCCTGAAGCGGTTGAGCCGCATTGTGGGTCGTGCCATAGCCGTGCCTCCGCCTGTGCCCATGGTATCTTGAGTGTGTAATTATGTACACGCGGCGCAAATTTCGCCGCTTGACTGGGACTAGGACGGAGGCCGAATTGCTAGGCGAGCTCTGAACGTGCCTGGCGATCCTCTTGCAGGGTACTTCGGACTCGCTTGAAGGTGTCCAGGGTCTTTTTCACTGAATTGGTGGTTTGCCTCATAAGGCTGCTTTGCGCTTCTGCTGCGAGGGCCGCAATGTGCTCCTCCGTGCGGAGCGAGCGTTCTGTGTTTCCATTAACTGTTATAACCCCACGAGGTCCTGGCATTTTGAGCTTGAGGTATGCATAATACGGCACCACATTGAATCTGGCAAATGCGGTTCGCCCGAGCAGTGCATGATAGCCGCTGTGGAAGGGGACGATATCAAAGATTAACTCCTCACTTCGGAAGTTGTCCAGAGATCCGAAGACCACTTCCAGTGTGATTGAGCCCATGCAACAGGCCTCTACACCTGGTATGACACCTTTAAAGGTGGTTTTGGTGGGTTTGATCCTCGGAGGGTCTATACCCATTTTGCGCACTATATCTTGATAGAGCAGGTTCAGGCTGCTGCCACCGTCCATAAGGACTCGAGTGGGGTGAAATCTGTCAATAATGGGGTCAAGAACCAATGCGGCAGAACCGCCATGACGGATACTGGTGGGGTGGTCCCTGCGACCGAACGTGATCGGACAAGAAGACCATGGGTTGAACTTTGGGGAGACTGGCTCCATCGCATAGACGTCCCTCAGTGCACGCTTCCGTTCCCGCTTGGGAATACGGGTCGCGTATATCATGTTTACCGTTTTCACTTGGGGAGGAAATTTCTTTTGTCCTCCTGTGTTCGGCGGCCGGGGCTCCTCCTCCTCGTCGCTATGCAGCCCCTTTTCCTTGTTTTCAGCATTCAACTTGTCGGCCTGTTTGAACACCCAGCATTCTCTGTTGGTGTGGTTGGCTGGTTAAGTGGGGGTGCCGTGAATTTGACACGAGCGATTGAGTATGCGGGCCAAGCTGGACGGGCCCGGATTGCTTCTTTTGAACGGCTTTTTCCGCTGACCGGTTTTAGAGTCACTGAATCCGGCATTAACTGTCGTGTCTTCGGCGTTGTCAACGTTGTTGCGGCGCTTGTGTCTGTTGCGCCGTGGCCTGCCATTGCTATCTTTGGCATCTGAATTGCCAGGATTTCTTGATGTGTTGTTGCTGCGAGCCAGCCAGCTGTCTGCCCGCACAAAAGCGGGTCATGAGTGTCGTGAGGGCTGCCATGGACTTCGGCTTTTCTTGGCCGAGGTGTCGGGCGAGCCACTCGTCGCGGATGTTATGCTTAAATGCCGCTAAGGCCTCGGCATCTGGACAGTCGACAATTTGGTTTTTTTTAGTTAGGAACCGAGTCCAGAATTTCCTGGCTGATTCCCCTGGCTGTTGGGTTATGTGACTCAAGTCATCGGATCCGGTGGTCGCACATAAGTGCCCTGGAAGTTGTAAAGGAACACGTCCTCCAAATTCTCCCAACTACTAATGGAGTTTGTCGGCAGGCTATTGAGCCAATGCTGAGCAGGTCCTTTGAGTTTTAGTGGGAGGTATTTTATGGCATGTAGATCGTCACCGCGGTCCATGTGGATGTGGAGAAGGAAATCTTCAATCCATACCACGGGGTCTGTTGTACCATCATATGATTCAATGTTGATGGGTTTAAAACCTTCTGGGAATTCGTGATCCATTACTTCATCAGTGAAGCATAGGGGGGTGTGCGGCGCCTCTATGCCGGGCTATGTCTCGACGCAGTTCATACGAGTCTTGTCTACTGTATTCGGCCTAGCCGGATTTGCTTGTAGTATATCCGGCATGACGGACGTCGTCACGCGTTGGGGCGCACCCCCGTGATCCATAGATTGAGCTTGTATGTCCTGCTTTGTTTTGCAATACATCTCGCAGGTCCTGCGTGTGACCCCGGGCCTTGGTATTTTTGTTTAACTGGCGACGGGGTGTGGGCTGGACTTCGGGCTGATATGCCGCTTTGTCTCGGCCACGAGATGGCCGGTCAGCCGCATCATACGCTGGAAGTGTGGGCTTTAATGCTTCCTCCTCGAGTTGGGGTAGCAACCTGCGCTTTGGGTAACTTTTGGTTGGGCGCTCGAGTTCGTATTCCTCGGCCGCCAGGACCTTAGCCCATCTGTCTGCTAGCAGATCTTGGTCAGCTTGAAGCTGTTGTTGCTTTTTCTTCAGGCTTTTTGCTGTGGCTATAAGCCGGCGCTTGAAGCGCTCCTGCTCGACAGGATCCTTAGGCACGATAAATTCTTCGTCGCCGAGGCTCTCCTCGTCTTTAAAGAGGGGCATGTAATTGCCGTCCTCTAATCTCCGTCTGCTGCCTGTTCCTTAGGGCTAGGTTGCCCATCCTCCCGCTCGAAGCCTGGCTGGAGGGGATTGTCTTTGTCTTCGGCACTATCCTCTGCGTTATTGTCTCTTGTGCCGGTATCTCCGCTTTTGCTATGGCGGGGCTTAGAGCGGCACCGTTGACGCCGGTGCTTAGATTGCTTCTCGATGGGATTATCCTCCGATGCCATATTGCCATCGCTTTCTTTGGGGGTGTCCACCATGTATATATCATATCATGAGGTGGCAGTCCAGCGCCCTGTGGGCGGTGGTTCCTGTTCTTCTCCTGCATCGTCGTCCATACCGTCGATGTCTTCAGAGCCGAAATCAAGCATGTCGGTTAAGTCGTCGACAGTGGCTATTAAGTGGGTGGTGGGTGGGGAACGAATTTCTTTGTCATCCGCTTCCCACTCAAGCCAGACATAGTTTGGCCAAGGGCCTCCTGACAAGGAGAGAGACCTCAATGAATTTATCACATCGCCCAAGGGCGAGTGCTGAAAGATATCCGGGGAGGTAAACTCCATGATCGATGCCCAATCGGATTTGATAGGCACGGACACAGGCGGTTCGGAGCCCGTGGCCGGGGACGGATCCGAGGGTCCGGCAACACAGGTCTCATAGGAGGTGAAGTCAGTATTCGGCTCTATCGCCGCTGAGCGTGCGGCCTCCATGGCGGGGTCTATCCCCCCATCCTCGGACGGTGTGATCTGCTCCGGATCGAGGGCCGGAGTTGCCACAGGTGTGATCTCCCGAACACTGTCCAGCGGCAGAGCTAAGTCATGCTCGTCGTGACTGTGCGGCGCACCTGACACGGGCTCGAATCCGTCGAAGATCAAGTCTCCGCGGATGTCGGCAGTATAGTTCAAGCTTCCAAGCCTGACCTGATGGCCAGGGGCGTAGCTCTCGATCTGCTCCAGATGGCCAAGCGGGTTGGCCCGCAGTATGAAGCCGCCGAATATGAAGATCTGTCCTGGGAGAAAAACCTCACCTTGGATCGCATTGTTGATGATGATCGAAGGAACCATCAAGCCTTTATCGTGACGGCACAGTGGAACTCTCAATGAAAGCACCAATGTCGGTGTCAAAACCAGTGGATCTCGGGTAGGGGGTCCCAAATTGTGCGTCTAAGGCGGATGGTAAAAGGAGGCGGGGGACACGATGTTTACCTAGGTTCGGGCCCTCTCAATGGAGGTAATACCCTACTTCCTGCTTGATTGATCTTGATGATATGAGTATTACAAGAGTTGATCTACCACGAGATCGTAGAGGCTAAACCCTGAAAGCTAGCCTATGATTATGATTGTTATTGTCCTACGGACTAAACCCTCCGGTTTATATAGACACCGGAGAGGGCTAGGGTGACCCAGAGTCAGTTACAAGGGAGGAGATCTACATATCCGAATTGCCAAGCTCAAAGGAGAGTCCCACCCGGACACGGGACGAAGTCTTCAATCTTGTATATTCATAGTCCAATAGTCCGGCCAAAGTATATAGTCCGGCTGTCTGAGGACCCCCTAATCCAGGACTCCCTCACCCGGGTCTATTTTCCATCATATTAATCTACCGTCAACAAGCTATTTCTATCGCCGTTTATTTTGCAATCTTTACTTTTCAATCAATACAACAAAAATACCAAAAATATTTATCTTATTATATTTACCAGATCTCACTTTTGCAAGTAGCCGTGAAGGGATTGACAACCGCTTTAACGCGTTGGTTGCAAGGTTCTTAATTGTTTGTGCAGGTATTAGGGATTTGCGTGTAGTCTCCTACTGGATTGATACCTTGGTTCTCAAAAACTGAGGGAAATATTTACGCTACTTTGCTGCATCACCATTTCCTCTTCAAGAGAAAACCAATGCATGCTCAAGAGGTAGCACACTCGAATAGTATGTCCACTACACATTCACGCATTTCACATCTTTCTACATCTATGGGAAAAAGGGTTAACATAAATTGCCTCTCTCTCTCCTCCCTGATTTTCACATTACGTTAATTACGTAACTGGGATTACATAGGTGTAGCATTACTCGTCTTAAAAAACCTAACTAAGCCAACCTCCCAGCATATCACGCGGGAAAAGACCCGGCCGTGCCGTTTTAGTCGGGATTACCGGATTACTAGTAGTAGTATCGATGGATCGCCCAAAGCACCAAGGTTTTTTATTTGAGGGCGCGAAGCACCAAGTTTAAAAGGAAACATGCGGTACACTCACAGCACCCCTGTCGCGGTCGCAGCGCACCCCACACATGTTCAGTCCTACACACGGCTCACGTAAACGAAATGCGCTTCAGCTTGCCTCTTCACTGACACATGGGACTGCACTTGGAGAAACCGACCATGCGCCAAACTCCCCCCCCCCCACCGTGC
>NC_041390.1:542325057-542334278 GCF_002162155.2 Triticum dicoccoides
GGCCCCCTCCACTCCATTCGCTCCGCCAAAGCCGCCCTCCCCACTGCGCCGATACGTCAGCACCGCTCTTTGTGGAGGGGACGCACGGTGATCCTCTCGCTCCCACAGTACGCTCTCATAGACTGTCGTCCTCTAGCCGCGCCGCCACCGCTGGCGACGTTCTTGTGGAGACGCACGGCGGTCAGCGCCGCCACCGCTGGCGACGTTCGTGTGGAGACGCACGGTGGTCAGCTTCTCCACGGTATGCGCATTCTAGACTGAGGCCCCGTGCATGTCGGTGTAGCGCTGAATGTTAGCTGATAGAAGCTGTTAATCTCACTATTTACCAAAGTAGTTTACAGTCAATATGCTCTGCTTAAGAAGCTTTCTTGCCCTATTCTACACTCAATCTGCTTAGCTGAGATGGCATGCCAAGCCCGATTAGTTGCTAAAATATCCTGCCATATATTTATTATGACGTAGATTGCCATGGTCTAGTAGCCAATCTGTTAGGTGAAATAGCTCTACACTGTTTTATACTCAATCTTTGTTCCTGAATGGCCTTCGATAGTTTGATGGCTGTGTGCTCGGCCGCATTGACTACTGAAACAACCTGCCATAATTTAGCACTCAAATTTGTTTGCTGAATTAGCTTTACATATATTTCGTTACTTAGATCTGCTCGTCCAAATATCTTGCCATTGCTTTAGACATCGACCTAGGTATTTTTTTCTGGACTTCATAAAAAAGCATATATGTTTTTCCAGTAATATCTAGTACAAGAACTAATTTGTATGTCTAACAGATGGACATGACTTGGATAACTTCTGCTCGAAGATTCTCTGCTGCATATGTCGAGGGGGTTGAAAACTTCATGAACTTTATCAGAGCTGAGTATGGTGGTCCGAAATCAGATGTGCTCTGCGCGTGTAGCACTTGTATGAATTCAGTTACAAGACCCCAGTCAACTGTGCAAAACCATCTACACTTGTATGGGATGTCGGTCACATATACTAGGTGGGTTCATCATGGTGAATCTGTGAACGTCAATGTTACTGACTATGTGGAAGCAGCAGATCACCATCTTGATCTGCCTGATGCTCAGGTGGAAGAGGAGGAGGAGGTGGTGGTGGCGGAGCCAGTGAGTTTGACCAACATTGAAACAATGCCGAAATGCTCATGCATTTCATCAACTTTCACCTGCTGAAGAAAAACGGTGGGCCCGCATGTTGGAACAATGCAATGTGGCTGTCACCCCAGGAAATAAGCTGTCAGTATTCTCAGCTATGGTCACCTTTCTTTAGGTGAAGACATCTGATCAGATGACCAAGAAATCATTCAATGCGATTTGGCTGATTTCCACAAATCTTTCCCAGATGCGTTTGAGCAGCCACACACCTACAGTAAAATAAAGAATTTCCTTCATGCAGTTGGAATTGGATATGATATGATCCATGTTTGTAAGAATAATTGTGTTATGTTCCTGAAGGATTATGTCAACTTAAGTGAATTCCCGAAATGCAAATCATCAAGATGGAAAGATGGCGATGCTGTGAAGAGGATTCCTCATAATGTTCTGAGACATTTTCCAATTATACCATGATTGTAGAGGTTGTTTCATGATGCTGAAACAAGAGAGGATGTATTGTGGCATTCTAGGAACCAGGAATATAGATATCAGAATGTAATGAGCCATCCATCTCATGGTAGTGACTGGAAAAGCTTCAATCAGAAACACAAAAAGTTTGCTGCTGACCCGAGAAACATTGGACTTGGCTTAGCTTCAGATGGATTTAACCCATTTGGCCACCAGAGCGCCACATATAGCATGTGGCCAGTGCTTGTTATCCCTTACAACATGCCTCCAATTGTCTGCACCAAAGAATCAAACTACATGATGGCCTTTCTCATCCTAGGTCCAAAAAGTCCTGGAAAGGATTTTGATTTATTCATGGAGCCTCTTGTGGAGGAACTTCAACAGCTATGGAGGGGTGTTCTCACTCGAGACCTATATAGCAGCCCACCCGCTGGTTTCTTTTTGTGTGTTGTTATAATTTGGTGCATCCAAATTATCCGACTTTGGGCACTATGTCAGGGCGAACGACACATGGTTACAATGCATGTGTTCGCTGTGATAGGAATCCGCTGTCATATGCAATACTTAGCAAGATCCATTACATTGGACACCGCCGTTTCCTTGCCAAGGACAAGCGCATCCTACAAAATACTGAACATATGTGTTCAATGCAAAGCATGAAAACCATGATGCGCCAAACAGGCTCACCATCGATGAGTTGCAAGTGGAATTAGAGAAAGTCGGGCATATTACACCAGGAAACCATCCTGGTAATGGTAGCGGGAAAAGGAAGCATGGCAGGGCAGAAGAGAAATTATTCTTTACCCGCAGGTCCACTTTGTGGGACTTGAAGTATTGGAAAGATTTGGATCTGCGGCATAATCTTGATGTGATGCACATCGAGAAAAATATATGTGACAACATTATCGACACACTTCTTAATATTCAAGGCAAGACGAAAGATACCTTAAGATCTAGGATTGATTTGACACACCTGGGTATCAGAAAGGATTTGCAGGTGGAAGATGAAGGTAAACCACGGGATATGGCAGCAGTTGTGTATGTCTTGGACAAGGTAAAAAGAAAAGAATTCTGTGAGGTCATGTCACGTGTGAGATTCCCACATGGATTTGCTTCCAACCCTGAAAGGAGAGTCAGTGCAGATGGAAACAAGGTACAAGGGTTGAAAACTCATGACTGCCATGTCCTACTTCAAAGGGTTTTACCTATTATCCTTAGAGGATTGGGCCGCCCTGACTTATGCAGAGCAGTTGTAGAGTTGAGACAATTCTTCAGGGAACTCTGCAGTAGAAATATCAGGATAGATGCTTCGGAGCGTCTTAGAGACAAGATACCAACTATCCTATGCGACCTTGAGAAGATATATCCTCCAGCCTTCTTTGATGTGATGGTGCATTTGGTTGTTCATCTACCTGATGAGGCACTACTTAGAGGTCCAGTATAGTATGGTTGGATGTACCCTATTGAAAGGCGGCTAGGCACTTTCAAGGGCTATGTTAGGAATAGAGCTAGACCCGAGGGTTCCATTGTAGAGGCCTACATTGCTACATAAGCATTGACATTCTGCTCAAAATACATTGAAACGGCTGATTAACATAGCAAAGAGGTGGGTGAAGACAATCATGGGCTCAATGTTTTTGATTATTCTGTTCGAGTTACAGGGAAGATTCGACAAGAGGACAAACCTAAAGATTTGGACAAAATGGTTTGGCATGTGTTGAATAACTGTCCTGAGATACTACCTTATATCAAGTAAGTGCTAAGTACTGCAGCTTATACATCATAATCTACTAAACTTGCAGCACATTCTTATATATTTAGATGTTTGACACGATCACTATGTTGTGCAGCATCTACAAAAAGGAGTTACTACCGCAAAATCCAAGAAACATTGACAAACTGGTTATGGCAGGATTTGCAAAATGGTTCAAGAGCCATGTAAGCTTTTGAATTGCACTATCAATTTTTTTAATATATTGAGTACATAAGATGATCATCTTGTCTATTTTATAACCATAGGTTAAGAAGATGCGAGAGGATGGGCAGGCAGTTGATGATGCCTTTTACGCACTAGCAATGGGTCCTGATACTCGGGTAAGACATTATGAATCTTGCGTTGTTGGAGATGTGCGCTACAACACCCTTGCACGCGACGAATACAGGAAGACACAAAACAGTGCCATCGTGAGCATGGATACGTACGGCAGAGAGATAACTGAAATGTATGCTAACATAACAGACATTGTTCAGTTGCAGTATATCTCCAGTTTCGAGGATCATTTGTGTGTGGTTCTGTTGTGTTATCGTTGGTATAACATGTTTTCCAGGGTCGCAAAACCCAGAGTTGATGATTATTTCAAATCCATCAATGTCAAGGCAGCGTACCAGAGCAACGAGCCTTTCATTTTGGCAAATCAAGCAACACAAATATTTTTCTTGGAAGACACATTTGTACGTAGCGATGATTGGAGAGTATTGCAAAGGTTTGAGTAGAGGAATTCGTTTAATGAAGTTGCACAACAAGATGATGCTTACACTGCTCCTGATGTACAAGATTCCATAGATGTTCCTAATATCTTTGAGAACCATCACCTCAATGACACTGGCGAAAAGATTGCATGTCGTGTTGTGGGCATACAAGAGTTGATCAAGAAGAAGCCAATGTTCGAGGACATTGAGGATGAAGAAGAAGATGACATTGTGGGGAATTACGATTCAGACTGATACACATGGCGAAGATGTTGACGCTGCTGCTGCGGATGATGATTAGATTGCTTTTGTCGTATTTTCCTGTGAGAAGACGTTTTTTATCTACTATGTGAAATTGTGTTTGCTATGACAACTGAAACCTTATGAACGTGTTGTTTAGTATTTTGATGTGAGAATATCACTTGTTATGTATGTTGATTTTGTGTTTGGTGATTGTATGACGACTAAAACATGATGACATTGTTGCTTAGTTGTACTCATATTTGGCTGTGAAACTTGAATTTGATGGCATAGTTTACTGTTGGACTGCAATTTGCTAGACGTCTTTGAATAGGAACAAAGCTGATCCGACAGGGCCTCTGCTAATTTATTTATTTATTACCAAAAGGGCCGCTGCTATTTATTTATTTATGAGGAAAAGGGGATACCCCCGATTTTCGTTAATAGAAACCATTAGATGTTCACAACACTACGCCCAGCCTGCTACACAGGTTTCATTCATTACTAGTTTCAGCAAAGTGCTCATGTCATAGCCACTGAATACATCAGAGTGCTACATACACTGCAAATAAAGAGACAATCATCCTACAGAGCACATCGATTTTGCTCATTATCTTCACAAGCTCTTTCATCTCCTCATTGTTGTCAAGGTCGTCCAGCAGTTGTTGCTTGGCCATGATCAGAGGAACTGCATCTTTAACCTTCTGCTCTGCATCTTCCTCTTCTGTCGTTCCTTCAGTTACTTGTCCAACACCCCAACCTGCTGGTAATGGGATTCCTCGGCTAACCAAATAATCAGCATAGTTGCATTCCCCAACATCAGCAACTTCCCAGAAATACAAATCACACGAATCTTCTCTTTTCTGCACGAATCAAATTGGAAAATCATCAACCAAACTATTAAAAAATCAGCAACTGAAAGCAGCAGAACAACACTTAACATATTATTACCCCATGATTCGGGCATTTGTAGAAGACTCGGTCAGGGTTGAGGATTGTGGTTGCGACGCGACAGATAGCTCTGCGTGATTTGCAGCAGTGGCACCACACCAACGGCAGCGGGTTGCGATGAGCAACCGGCTACAGTGCGTGTGCCGGCGGGGGCGTGATGAGACCCACAGGCGATGGTACGGGTGGCGACTTGGCGCATATCTGGTTGTTGCCTGCTGAAGAGAAGGTGGACGAGCAGCCAGCAGACGGTTGCTGCGGCCAGAGCTTCTGATGCTAGGCAGAGTAAGTAGAGAAGAGGAGAAGTGAATGTTGGATATGTCAGTTTCATTACTTGCAGAGTAGCATAGCACCATATATAGTCATAGTCTAGATTTGGATTTGAACCAACTATAGGAGCATGCCTCTCTTTTTCTAAAACTCATCAACGTCTCTTTATTGGTACACTAGCTTATTCTGTACGCCTTCTCAAGTCTTTGATTTTCTTTCTTTTTTGCGAGGAAGGAAGGAGGACAAATTTGAGAATTCCTGGGACTCGAACCCAAGACCTCTCGGTTAAAAACCAAGGGTGCTAGTCACTTATGTGGCGAACGTTCCCTGGGAGGAGGACGGCAGACAAACGCATTTTTGTCACAGTTTTAATTGCGAAGCAAGATCGAACGATCACAGTTTCGGGAATGTTATCAGGCAAATGAGCCAAGTTTTTCTTTTCTTCCTATATATAAAAAGTATGCTACTTGGTGTTGGCTTAGTCAACAAACGTTTGTGCCAACCTTGACTGTTGGATTGACATTCAACGTTTGTCGTGTTTCTTCAGTCTCTTCTTCCTCCAGCCACCAAAGTCAAACCAGCGCCGGAGGGACCGCATGCTCCCGCCTCCCACGGCTGGTTGTGCTACCGCGCATGCATCGTGGCTACATCGCACCCTAAATCTTTGCGCATCTTTCCTGGCTCCTTTACGTTCCCATCCGAGGCCTCACCATCGTCCTCCGCCTTGGTTCGCTCGCCGCGGTGTCGCCCTCCTGTGTTATCAACATGGTCAACAACCGAGAGGAATAAGGAGATGACTGTACATGGTGAGGATGACAGTAGGGACCCAACAGCGCGCAGTAATTTTGTTTTTCCGGGACGGAGAAGGGCATCAACTGGGTTGTGCGGGAGCTGTGGCCCGTCTAGCCCAGGCTTTTATTTCATATGTTTACCACATGACCAGCCCAGTTTATTTGTTTTTCCTTTATGAAAATGGCTAGCCCAGCTATTTTGTTTTTTGCAGAATAACCAACGTAGGCCTACTTGCTTTTCTACGCCCTGCTGGGCCGGAAATCTTTCAAGGCGGGGAGGGATGCATTCAGGCTTGCCCAGAAAATGGGTTATAAGTAATAAGAAATGGGCTATAACTAATAATAAATGGGCTGTAAAATGAAAAAATACAGCAAACAGGAATTAGTTCCAAAATACTTTTTTCTTTCGGATTTTGATATTTTAAATTTCATTGTTTTTATGCGGGTAAAATTTCATTGGATTTAAATTAAGGTATGTTTAGTTTTTAAATTAATTTGAATCTGGCTATAAATTTCGGGATGTATGCTGTTTGGGACAGATTTGGAGGCTCACTTGTGGGTCTACTAGGTTGACGTGTATGAAAGGCTTTGTCAACTTAGTCCACAAACGATTCTAGCAGCAGTGGCTGTTGAATGTTAATCCAACAGCCGTGCTGCTTCTTCAATATCTGATCTTCTTGCTCCAGCCGCCCAAACCAGCGCCGGTGGGACTGCCTGCTCCCGCCTCCCGTGGCCAGTTGTGCTGCCGCACAGGCTGCACCGCCCCACCCTACTCCATTGCTGGCCAGGCCATTCCTCTACTCGCCCACACCTCTTATTATTTTCTGGTGACGGCAGCCGAACCAGTAAACTCTCGTACTCCCCACCGCGTGGGCAACCACTGTCGAGTCTTCCCCGGCTCCGTGGCATTCCCTTCCTAGGCCTCCTAGTCATCCACCCCCCTGGTGCTCTCGATGCGGCGTGGTCAACGTGGTCAACGAACGACATCCATCGAAAGTGGACTATACATGAAGAGGCTGACAACTGGGTCCACGGCCGCACACAAGGAAATGCCTCCTTATTACACGCAAAATAATGATTCCTCCACCTGACAGTTGGGACCCACCGGAAGGGCCTCTGTATTTCACAAAAAAAACGTTCCCCCCGCTGACAGTTGGGACCCACTAGCTATATCTTCGCACGCAAGGAAGTGCCTCCAACATACTCCCCCGCTAGCTGGGACCCGCCATAGTGGTGGGCTGACTTGTGGGCCTACTAAGTTGACGCGGACGGAGGGCTTTGTCAACTTAGTCAATATGAACAATTCTAGCTCCTGGTGACCATACGATGTCCATCCAACGGCCGTAGTGCTTCTTAAACCTCTGGTCTTCTTGCTCCAGCCGCCCAAACCAGCGTCGGTCGTGCCGCCTGCTCCTACCTCCCGTGGTCAGTTGTGCTGCCGCGGAGGCCTCACCTCCCCTACTACTTCCACGGCTGGCCAAGCCATCCCTCTACTCACCCACACCCCTTGTTATTCTGTGGCGAAGGCAGCCTCACACCAAAGCCGAACCAGTGAACCCTCGTACTCCTCTCTGCGTGGGCATCCACTACCACGTCTTCCTTGGCTCCGCATCATCCCCTTCCTAGGCCTCGCTGTCGTCCACCTCCTTGGTGCTCTCGGTGCGGCGTGGTCAATGTGGTCAACGAACGACTTCCATCGGAAGAGTACTGTATGTGGAGAGGCTGACAGATGGGTCCACGGCCGCAGCAAGGAAGTGCCTCCTTATTATGTGGAAAATAATGATTCCTCCACCTGACAGCAGGAACCCACCAGACGGTCCACCATATTTCACCGAAAAAAACTTTCCCACCTGACTGCTGGGACCGACCAGCTACATCTTCGCATGCAAGGAAGTGCGTCCATATTACAGGCAAAAAAATGCTTCGCCCCCTGACTGCTGGGACCCACCAGCTACATCTTCGCACGCAAGGAAGTGCCTCCTTATCCTCCCTGACAGTTGGGACCCACCTGATCGAAGCGTACGTAGCATTGTCATTCTGGTCGCGAATGTGTACGTACATATTGGTCGATTGGTCTATCTGCAGGCTGCAGCGATGAACCGTGGCTGAGTAAGGAAGGGCACGTGTCGTACTAGAGGCGCGGACGTAGCATGTACACGTACGTACAGCCAGGGTGCAAGAAAGTAAATACGGCCATGTACGTACATATGGGCGGGGTCTCGAACGCCTACTCGCGCATACGTACGGCCAGGGCTCGTGTACATGGCTGGGTCGGAACGGAGAAACTGCGTCATCGTGTTCATCGGGAGCCAACCGGCTTGGACGGAACAGCCGATCGAAACGAGGCCTGGCATACTGCAGAACAGAGGAAACTGGCTTATGTTCGACCGGCCACGGTCGTAATGTGATCCTGTTCATCGGGAGGGGTCTGGCGTACCGCAAAACGGAGGAAACAAACTTCTCTTGGACCTCCTACGGTCGAAATGGGGTCCTGTTGATCGGGAGGGGTGTGGCGTACCGCAAAACGGAGGAAACGGACTTGTGTTGGAGCGCTGCGGTCGAAACAGTGGACCTGTTCATCGGGAGGGGTGTGGCGTACCGCAAAATGGAACTCCACGGGATACTGTTCATCTCCACTGTCGAACTCCTCCAGCCCCCACGCACAACTGTTTATCCACCGTCGACCTCCTCCAGCCTCCACATGCGACTATTCATCCATGGGTCCTGTTCATCCAGCCTCCACCGCTCCTCCATCGGCTACTGTTCAACCAGCCCTCTCCACGGGGTCCTATTCAACCACCCCTCCACGGGCAACTATTCATTCAGCCCTCCACCGGCTACTGTTTAACTAGCCCTCCATGGGGTCCTGTTCATCCACCCCCAACCGGCTCGATCGGGGTCCTATTCATCCAGGGGCAACGGCCTCT
>NC_041390.1:542334441-542348979 GCF_002162155.2 Triticum dicoccoides
AACGCTCATTGTTCATCAAGAGGCAGCAGGTTCGACCGGCTTCAGTTAGCAGCAGTAGCGAAAGAATTGCTCGATCGGGTTCAGTTAACAGCCAGATCGATCGATCGCTCGGGTTCAGTAACGTGTAGCCTGCAGTGCAATCGCTCGGGTTCAGTAGGCGAACGCCTTGCTCGGGTTAGGTTAGAGCCCAACGCCTCGCACCCACGCACGTCGCTCGGCCCCCGACCACCCACCGTAACGGAGAACTCCCCGATATTTTCCTCGCCCTCGCTTCTACCACGGTTTTTCGTCATGGACGGCCCAAAGAATGTCATGCGGCTGCGTCTCCGGCCTGCCCAAGATGAAAAGCCCATTTTCTGTCATGATTTTTTGTCATAGAAGTAGGAGCCCACCACATCTATGATACTGGGTTTTGTCACAATTATCGTCATAGAAGTGTCATAAGCATGACAGGAAAAAAATTGTTCGGCCCAAAATGTCATGGATGTCTTTTTTTGTAGTGAAATGCAATGGCAATGGCACACAGAGTGCCCAAGTCCTTCTCTCACAAATCCCACCAAAGCAACTAATGCTAGGAAGGGAAATGAGAGGAAGAATGAAGAAGAGAACACGAAGAACTCCAAGATCTAGATCCAAGGGGTTCCCATCACATAGAGGAGAAAGTGATTGGTGGAAATGTAGATCTAGATCTCCTCTCTTTTTTTCCTCTAAAACTAGCAAGAATCCATGGAGGGATTGAGAGATAACAAGCTCGAAGAAGGTCAACAATGCGGGAAGAACACGATCTCAAGGGATAAGGTTCAATGGGGAAGAAGACCCCCTTTTATAAGACCTCCCGAATCCAACCGTTATGTGCTCAGCCTGCACACGAGCAGTACTACCACTCAGGGGAGCGGTACTACCGCCCGGGAAGTAACGCACATAGAGAAATGCAATGGTGCGAGACCACGAGCCGGTAGTGCCACCAGAGCGGTACTACCGCTCGCCACAATGGTACTACCGCTAGGGTTGCAGCTCAGAGCACTAAGGAGGCAGAGCAGGACAAATGGGGTGAAGCAGAGCCACACCAGCAGTACTACCGCTCGAAGGAGAGGTACTGCCGCTTAGAGGCGGTAGTGCCACACAACCACTACCGCTCGGAGCACGAAGGGTCCTGGAGGGGAGCGGAAGCGGAGTGGTAGTGCATGGGCGGTACTACCGCTCGTACTACCGTTCCACTACCGCGCAACCCGACACGAAAAATCACATCCCCAGAAGCAGTGGTACTACGCGCGGCACAGGGCTGCGGTACTACCGCTTACAAGCGGTACTACTGCTCGAGAGACCAGTACTGCCGCTTGAGGCCTTCAGGAACACAACAAAGAAACCAGAAGCTACAATAAAGCCTGAACTGCCAAAACTTCTGCAAATGAGCTCCGAATTGAGCAAACTCAAGCTTGTTTGATAGATGACGACGAGTAGCATTCAACAAGAAAAAAGAGGCAATAGAAAAAAGTCAAAGGTATATAGATGTGAAACCTCTATGAATGAAGAACTGGCAAAAACTCCAACATCGAAAACATCATAGAAGATACACATGAACTCCGTTTTTGATGAACTCGAGCCTGTCATCAAGGTGACCATAAGTTCTAAGACTCACAAAGAGAAACAACAAACAATAACCAAGAAAGATGATGCAAGGATGCGATGGTTTGAGCTCTCTATGAACGATATGATCAAGCTACTCATTGAGAGCCCCCCTTGATAGTACGGCAATTGATCCTATAACCCGGTCTCCCAACTACCATCATGAGACCGATAAAAATAAAAAACCTATCAAGGGAAAACCTTTGCCTTGCACATAGTCCACTTGAGCTAGATGATGACCACCTTGACTCCCTCAAGTTGGACCACTTTTCTTGATTGTGTTGGCTCGATGAAGACTAGTAGATTGCTCCCCCATACTCCACTATGGCTGAGCCACTCTTCAGAACATCTTCATAAGTCCATTGTCACTACAATGGGGCAAGCTTCAAGCATGACCTCTTCATATGCTCCACTTGAACTTGCACACTGCAATCTTGATGACGAACACCACTTGATGTCATCCTCCAGGGGTCGTATGAGATCTTCCTCTTGACGCAAGCCCATGGAAACATACCTAATCCCACATAGAACTCTCACGTAGACCATGGGGTAGTACACAAAGCGTAATGGGCAATGCTTACCATACCATGGGATCCCTCTCGGTACATCTTGTACGCTTTGTGTGTTGATCAACTTGATTCACTCTTTGACCACTCTTGATAAACCTTGTTTCATGTCTTCTCTCTAACCAAAATTTGGATAATTCCTTGAATAGCACCTTGGTCAACTCATAAACTCCTTGAAACCAACACATGGACTTCAAGAAATGTCCATGGACAAATACTTCAAATATAACTCAAGGCAACCATTAGTACATAGAGAATGTCATCAATTACCAAAACCTAACATGGGGGCACCGCATGTTCTTTCAGCTGTATCATGGATGGTGGGCTGCCAAGCGAACAAACCTGCTCTAACATGAAGAAGCCGAAATTGCGAGCCAATAAGAGTGAAGGATTTTAGGAAACTGAGCTAGAGGCTTTGGTCCACTATTACTTTAGTGGAAGAGGAGGGCACTCTGTTATGGCTTGTTTACTCTTTTAGATCCTTGTATGTTATTATAACTTGAGAGGTGTTAAGCCTGTTTATTTGCCTTCTGTCTGGTCTTTAAAAGTTCCTCCCAAAATACAATTTTTCATGTGGTTGCTATCTCAGAATAAGATATTGGTCATAGATAATTTGATAAAAAGAAGGATACCCAAACCTTTAGAATGTGAGAATTGCAAAGAAATAGAATTGGTGTTTCACTTATATTTTGAGATCATCCTGACAAAGCATCAATGGGCTGAGGTCCAGGTTAGTTTTTAGGTGCATATTCATGATTTCATTCCGTTTGTGTTAAAATGGATTTCTAACAAAAAGTATAACAACTGAACATAGTATCCTCTACAATCCTGTGGGGGTTGTGGTTGTTGAGAAATGACCTAGTGTTTAAACGATGTTCCTGGTTGAACATGAAACAGGTCTGGCTGTGGTTTTGAAAAACCTTCAATCATGGAGGCTGGTCTTCAAGGGAGAAGAATGTGTGATGGTGGACAGGTTAATCCAGCATATGTTGTGCAAGTTAAGGGCTCCTTTCCCTTTGGACACAATATGAGAGTTTCAAAGGAGATGGATGATGCTCCTGCCTGGGCTAGAGCAGCGGATGATGGAGGACACGGCGGTTACGGTTCCCTAGATCACTTACGCAATAACCCTTTGGAAGATGACGCGCTCCATGTGCTGAGAGGATGAGCTTCTAACTCCCTCCAAAGTTTCATCAGTTGTTGGAATAAAAGATTTGTTAGGTCATGTGTTTGTGGAGTGAAGAGCAAATATGGTTCTTCTCAACTGAAACGATTGGAGTATTGCCTTGTAGTTTAACTTCACTGCCTCGATGCCGTTAACTCAAGCTTTAAATCTGTTGAACTGGCTACCATTCCAACATGGTGTAGCTTTTAGAGTCATTGTTCTTTTCAAGAACGAAAAAGGTACCTACCTACATACTTTGTACAAACTTGCTTCAGAGGAAGATAGGGTATGGATTCGGTTAATGAGTAACAAATATCTTCATTCCAAGACTCTGTTGCTGACTTTGTCATCCAAGTCATGGAATGACCGTATGACTCTACCTTCTAAAAGGGATTGATGCGGACTAAAGTTACAAGTTGTGTTCTTTAATGGAGGTGCTTTTAAGGTGGGATATGGTGGTACCATGTCGTTCTTGGGAGGATAGTTAGCTAGGGGACGCGCCGCTAGCCTTATAGTATCTGCAACGAAAAGAGCCGTTCATCGACACAATATTAGGGATTGTTCACTTGAATATCCAATTTAGGAGCACTCTGATCAGAGATAAGACATGCTTGGCTTCATCTTGTACATAGGTCGATGACAGTCAACTTAGCTAATGAGCCAAATGCTTTTCAACATGGCATGCCACTCCAATCTTATGTTTTCCCTCAAATACGTTTTAAAAAGTCATGTAAAACAAAGAGGCCCTTAGGGCATCTCCAAATCGGACCTTAAACCTCCACTATATGTCTGGAGTACAGTATCCAGACCACTTTTGCCATCCAACAGGATTTGTAAATGTCCGCTTAGCAATCCGGGCGTACGGATTCCGATATTAAAGAAACAAACGTGGGGGCTTCGCCGGAGTCCGGACGTGAACTAAACTAATGACAGCATGGTCCCTCTTTTCTCTCTCTCTCTCTCCCTCACCTCCCAACCGTGCATGCATGATCCATCTATCCTCTCTCTCCTCCCAACCGGACATTAAACCACAAATATCCCACCACATGCATGGTCCCCATCTACTTATTCTCCTCCCGACCAGATACTTTGTGATTAGCATTGGATGACTCCCTCCCGCATCATGTCCGCAGACCACTTCCGGACATAAAAGCGGACATATATCAAAGACAATTGCAAGTTAGCTTTGGAGATGCCCTTACATGTTCCTTTGGCCTGAACAAAATATTTGGATCTTTTATGGAAAATGGAACTTAATAAAATCAAGTGATTCTTGTTAAACTCTTTGATATACATAAGACTATGTTTGGTTGCTGGGAAGAGATTCCAGGATTAAAAGGCACAGTTGTGATTTTCCTTGAAACACTGGAATCCATGGGCATTCCAAGGGAGATCCTCGACACCATTTGGCACTTCAGGTGCAGAATCTACCCCAGGGTAGGCCCAAGGAAAGGGACTGAATCCATCCCCATTGCGAGGGTGCGTTTAGTTGCAAGGGTGGCCAGGGATGGGTTGGGATCGTTCAAAAAAATAGACATGTTTGGTTATAAAGCACTTGAATGGTTCCACTCAAAAAAGAGAATATTCTCTAAAGATGCTGAACCATTGCACCCCAAGAAATCGGTCGAATCATATGGCCACCCATTGCATGCATGATCATGTGAGCATGACTAATGGTCCCTTCTTAAATAATTAGCTCATCTCTTATATATAGCCAACACATGAATTGAATGGTTCCATCCCAAAAAAATTGGGCGGTCCAAAACCTTCAACCAAACGCATCCTAAATGCCGCCGTAAGCTCTCCATGGGCGATTCAGCTCGTGGTTTTCCCACCCAGGGAAAGGAGGAGGATCCCTTGCAACAAAACAAAGCCTAAGGAGCATCTACAGCCGGAGTGGGCAAATTTGGCCTCTCAAACATCCGCGGACGAACCGGTCAGTGTTCGGGCGTGTCAGTTTTGGGTCCCTGTTTGTCCATGTACGCGGCCATTTGACCCACTTTTTCCCCTATACGTGCGGGCGCATGCATGTGACCGGTAGAGATGAAGAGAGAAAGAAAAAAAAAGGATAAAGATGGTCCGTGGTGGGCCAAATCCTATGTTACGGACACAGGACCACTGCCAAACATGCCCGGGCACTCCTCATATTGCCCTCATATATAGGCTGGGTACGAGGAGCTCATATTGCCCCCATATATAGGCTGGGTACGAGGAGTACCGGCAGCCTGGACGTTTAGGGAGGCTTTGTGGGGTTCGATTCAACTTTTTCTTCTCTCTTATGTCCGGCTTTGTGGGGTTCGATTCAACTTTTTCTTCTCTCTTATGTCCGGTCAATAATCCTGCGTCCGTCCAGTCTTGAGGAATCCGGTTGTAGACGCTCAAAGTGTTGATCGTCTTGGGAATCTCCATTCAAAACTGAATGCACTTTCCTAAGTCTCCAATCATTTCAGTTGAGAAGAACCATATTTGCCTTTCAGCCGGCAAAGTACTTCCTTCCTCGACCTTGTCCCATTTCAAGACAGAACTGCACACAGTACGCACATCAGCGTGCTTTGCCGCTTGAGAAAACGGTACACAGTAGGCACTCTTAAACAAACAACAATCTCATAACATTAGCCTGCTAAGATGAACCAACATGTCTGATTTACTAGCTCACAAGTTCCGTGGTTCAACCTGAACCAGCGATCAACATACACACCCAAGCGCTACGCCATAATGTCAAGCACACAAGCCGCGATACTTCTGGTCTTGGTAACACATATAGATAGACGTTTCAGGACATTTCACATGACGGCTTTAGTAATACGTTAACCTGTTTCGTGATAGCGAGTTCGGAGTGCTCAGACGCGATCGTCGACCTCCTCGTACATCTTGAGGATCTGCGCGCATGCAGCCAGAGGGGTGTCCTTCTCGAACCCCAGAGCATTCGCCAACCGAACGTTGGACGCGACACCGTTGTTGTTGTTGAGGAAGACAGGGGCCCTCTCCCGCCCAGCGACTGCCTTGGCACATGCCGTGTCCGGGCTGCTGACGAGGACAGACTCGCAGAGCTCGTGCTCGTGCTCGTCGGCCACGGGGATGTTGTAGGTACCGGTGTGGTCGGTGTGACCCTCGAAGCTGCATGTCTGGGCCCCAGTAGATCTCGACTTGCACTCAACTCTAACCTTCGCTCCTGTTGAAAGCAAGGATGGCATATTAGTGTCAGTTGGCAATCAAAAACAATAAATTCTCATGAATAGCAACTAGTAGTTGGTAATTTTGATAGATGAGATTTTATTCGAATGAGGTATTCGATAACCAATCAATGTTAGCTTCTCAAACATTCGGCCCTATATTCATATTACCATGTATTGTCACAACCACAAACTAATGGCGATTCAACTCTCAGCTCTAGCTCCTACTCCCTCCGTCCCATAATATAAGAACGTTTTTGACACTAGTAGTGTTAAAAACGTCCTTATATTTTGGGACAGAGGGAGTAGCATTTTACGAATGATTATTACCAAGCCAGTTAACCATAAAGATCCAAAATGAAGAACCAACCAAGGTAACTATAGAAGTCATAAAACAACTTTGTCTTGTGTTCTCGAGATGCATTGAACCCTAACGCTGTGTTCTATCAGCAATGCTGATTTCTAGCCCTCGCCTCCTCAGTGTGACAAATAGCCATGCTCATATGCAGTTCTGCGCTATTTGCACAACATGTACAGCTGCTACTAATGGATGGTTATTTAAGCAATGTTCAGATAATCGAGCAGGGCATTTGATCTGGCCCAGCTTTCGACAGACAAAATGTTTCCACTATCTACAAACCTAAGCATGGTTTATTGCCTGAATTGCCCCGTGTTATGAACAAACATGCATAATGATTTGTTCTTATTTAGGTAGGCCTCCAAATTTCACCCGAGATTGTGCAAGAACATTATAAAAGATGACCCAAAGTGGTCGGACCCTTCCCTGGACCCTGCGCAAGCGGGAGCTACATGCACCAGGTTGCCCTTTTTTACAAGATGGACTGGTGGTTTAAATTTTTACCATTTGAATAGATCTCTAGGCAATGTGATGATAGTAGTAGTGTGGGTACATGTGGGAAAGCCATACTCATTTCCTAACTAAGTTACTTAGCTGCTGCGATGAAGCCTAATGCTGCTGCATCACATAATCCATGTGCAATAATAGTTGCAACATTACAGTTACAAGGACCTATTTGCAAGTAGTATCTTGAATTATTGATCCATAACAACAGGGTACTCGTCCAAAATCTGGATACTATATGATACTCCCTCCATTCCAAAATACTTGAAGTTATAGGTTTGTCCTAAGTCAAACATTTTCGAACCTTATAATTTTTTTTTTGCTAATATCTACAAACTCAAACGTATACAATATGAAAATATATTATGATAATGAAGCTAATTTGGTGCTGTAGATGTTGGTACATTTTTCTATAAACTTGATCAAACATTAAGAAGTTTGACTTAGGACAAACCTAGAACTTCAAGTATTTTGCAACGGAGGGAGTAACTGAGGCTTAACTTGAATTGTGAACATATTTCTTTCGCTGTGACATGCATGCCGGTTCATTCCAGACTGTTTTGCATTTTGGCATGCCTTATAAGTAACTGCAGTTTTCTAGACTGTTGTGTTCCATTTCTTACACTGTTTTGTTTGCTAACGAAAAATTTAAAATGGATGGGAAAGGTTCAGGAAAGATGCACAAAATGAAGGTCAGTGTAGTGCTAAGATAAATTACATGGCATACTAGTATGCTTGTTTTTCTAATATGTTCTATTGCAAATGCCGAAAAAATCAAATTGCATGTATCTCACAATAGAAGTACAACCAGATAAACCGGTGAAGTCTTCTGTTTTTTTAGGAAAAACCGGTTAAGTCATGTAGCCTGTCAGCACAAAGATACTTAGTAGCCAAACACATAAGATATATTGTGATTCGACCACTAGCAATTTTATCAAGCAAAGAATCCATTTGCACAAAATCACAAAACAACAAACTTTGTACAAAGATAATCAATGCATACAAGAACAGTACTACAAAAGTTATAATTCTATTGACAATTTCACATAGGAAGGTGCCTGTACAGGTTCCCTTGAAAACAGTAGGTATGTTCACAGGATGTTCTTGAATGTACAATTAATAGTGGGTAATGATAGGTGAGCTGTATTTGTAATCAATCCAATTCACAAAGGGTTTTGTACATAAAGCAAAACATAATTAACACTAGCTATCTGTCTAAAAGTCCAACTTGAACCAAAATTAAATTGGTCGACCTGCAGACTAGCTAAATAACCAAATCATGTTAAGTTCGAGCGTTCTCATTTCATAGCAGGTTCAGTCTAGTCTTTATAAAGATTGAAGTCTGAATACTTATCTGTACATCACCTTATACTATCTGGTGTCAAGAATAACCTTTTTCTCAGTGAAAAACTGGAGAATTCATATACATTTGTGCTCATTAATGATACAATCTCTCTGCTGTTCAGATGAATGTGTGGTTTTGGTTCTTCTGGATACTGAGCCTATATTTTTTTTTACTAGAGTGTGCAGGGAACATGCCTGCGCACACCAGCATGTTGTGTGTGCATTGTGGGCATCCACTTTATCATTTGTCTGAAAAATGCCAACTTCAGATATCAAACACTAACGAACCCATCTGTAAATCGACTATATTCGGTTCAGACAGAGGTTTGTGTTCTGTATCGTTATTTAACAGAGAGCAGTAGGATGAGGTCCAGACACCAGTATCCAACAATGTCTGATTATACCGTTCCGAGTATGAACTATGCGATAAATGAAACCATCAACCATGGCCAGAGATCGTATGATATTAGATCTAGCACATGATATGAACTCAGTCTGCAACTCAGCGTACCAGCATCTTACTACATTTCACCCCGGCGCCGTACAGAGCCTGTAATAATTTCACGGGCATGGCGCATGAACGTTCGCATCTATCCAACCGTAAACTGTAAAAACACATCGGTCAGTTCATATCTTCACCACAAACTGCAAACATAACAAATGAGATCCTGCAAACTACTACTCGTAGACAATGCTAGTTTAACTTGTGCACAAAGTGATCATGAAGATCTAACAAAAGTTCCCACAGAAACGCAAATTAGTGCTGAGGATTCCAAAAACCATGCATCCAGCGTGAACCAACCACTAGCTACTTCCGCTACGAAATCAGATCGCAGGGGAAAACGAAGAGAAAGCAACCTATTTTTTCACCGTCTGGACGCATACTTGTTACTTGGTCCTATCAGGCAACATTTCTGGATAAACTAACGCCTTCTTTTTCGAATCAACTAACGCCTTTGGAGGAAGGAAAAGGAACGGTGAAACGACGGGGAGAGGCCGAGGGAGAGACGCGCTCCCGCGAAATCGATACTGGTACAACCGTAACGGATCGAGAGAGGAGGAAAGAGGCGGGTGCGGCGTAAGCACGTACCAGCGATGAAGGTGGAGGCCGGGGTCTCGAATCCGGCGCGGCAGGTGTCGCACCAGACGCGGCCGCGCACGACGAACTGGGTGGGGCGCGAGCGGAGGTCGCGGGAGGCGGAGGCGGACGACGCCGCGAGCGCGCACAGCACGGCAGCGAGCAGGAGGGAGGCGCGGAGGGACGCCATTGCCGCCGGCGGGTTGGGAAGCGAGCGAGAGTGGAGCGGCAGAGTGGAGTGGAGGATTGAGATTGCGGAGAGAGTGGAGTGCAGGGAATGATGGTCGCGTGGGGCCGTTATCGTGAGCGTTGGGGATCCGCGCACCGCGCGGTGGTGAGGGAGGGCTCGAGAAAATCTAGGGGTCTCGTTGCTTTGCCTTTTCTTTTTCTACTCGAAAGAAAAAAAAATGAGCAAAATGCACTGGCGGTACTTGAACTTGCGAAGAAAGCACGCTTTGATCACTATACTTAAAAATACGGCCAATATAAGGTCACTCAATACGACTAGATGTGATTGTCCGGTCACTATTCACCGTACGCCACTCGTCGCCGCTTCATTTGACCACTTGTTGACCAATCTGAGGCGACAGGTAGCGTTCGCGGGGGGTTCTACAGCACTTTGGGGTCCTTGTAAAATGACCAGCCCCTCTCTCAAATCCCCTCGCCCTCTCTCAAATCCCTAAATCCCTAGGTCGCCACCCGCTCGCCTCCCCTCGACGCCGCTGTCGCGCTCCCCTCCCCTCCACGCCGCCGTCGCGTTCGATCCCGCTCCGCTATGTCGACAAGCTCCATCGGGTCGGAGATGGGCGGCCATCCTGTGGTCGTGTCGTGCATCAAGTGTCCTTAGTGCCGCACGCGCGTCAAGTTCTACCTGCCGAACACGGAGAGACATGAAGGGTGGGTCTTCTACAAGTGCGTTAATAATCGAGGTAAGTAGTGTGATGTGCTTAGTTTTGGTCGTGGTGTGATTGGTTTGACATTTTGTTCACGATCTGGGTCTTTTTCTGCTTAGGTCACTTGTGAGTTCCGGTATTGGGAGCTCGAATATGTTGCTTATCTTGTTCAAAATCGCTACCTCGAAGGCAATAAGGCAGTGGATGCACTAGGTGCTGCAGAGGATAGGAGGGAAGAGCTGAATCGAGCAGCAAATGGAAGAGCAAGTTAGAGTGATCTACAGGTGCAGGTAGAATGCATGGAAGGAACGAAGAATGGGTTGCAGATGGAAAGGAGCAAGCATGGATTCTAGAGCAAGCATGGGTGATGTCGTCGCACGGGCGACATCCCTATGGCGCAGCTTCAGCCACGAGATGAGCCGCGTCTCCACGGTGACTCTCGCCCTTGCCCTCGCCGATGATGGTGCAGTGCGGTGCGATGCAGCCGACGATCGCCTTCTTCTGACGCCTCTCTCCTTTCCTTTCGTTATGATCGAAGCCGAACAGCCAGGGAGATGTGATGGATTCCTGACCAAAGCAGGGGTTTTCCTGCAAAAGTGTCGTGCCACCGTCGACCAAACGAGGGTTTTTCCTGCAAAAGTGCCGCGCCACCGCCCGCAAAGGCCAGCTGGCGCCTTCAAGTGGTCAACATGTGGTCAAATGAAGTGGCGACGAGTGGTGTACGGTGAACAGTCACCGTACACTCACGTCTTCTCGTATTGAGTGACCATATTAGATGCATTTTTAAGTATGATGATCAAACCGTGCTTTCTTCGCAAGTTCAAGTACCGGCATTTTACTCAAAAATGAATAAGAACACAAAAGAAAGGAAAATTTCTCTGGAGCAATGTGACGCCCCCGATTTGACCGTACACTAATCATGCACGCAAATGTGTACGATCAAAACCAAGGACTCACGGGTAGATATCACAACACAACTCTACAAATAAAATAAGTCATACAAGCATCATATTACAAGCCAGGGGCCTCGAGGGCTCGAATATAAGAGTTCAATCATAGACGAGTCAGCGAAAGCAACAATATCTGAGTACAGACATAAGTTAAACAAGTTTGCCTTAAGAAGACTAGCACAAACTGGGATACAGATCGAAAGAGGCACATGCCTCCTGCCTGGGATCCTCCTAACTACTCCTGGTCGTCGTTAGCGGGCAGCACGTAGTAGTAGGCACCTCCAATGTAGTAGGAGTCATCGACGACGGTGGCGTCTGGATCCTGGGCTCCAACATCTGGTTGCGACAACCAGGTAGAAGGGATAGGGGGAAAAGAGGGAGAAAGCAACCATGAGTACTCATCCAAAGTACTCTCAAGCAAGGAGCTACACTACATATGCATGGGTAAATGTGTAAAGGACCATATCGGTGGACTGAACTGCAGAAAGCCAGAATAAGAGGGGGATAGCTAATCCTTTCGAAGACTACGCTTCTGGCAGCCTCCGTCTTGCAGCATGTAGAAGAGAGTAGACTGAAGACCTCCAAGTAGCATCGTATAGCATAATCCTAACCGATGATCCTCCCCTCGTCGCCCTGTGAGAGAGCGATCACCTATTGTATCTGGCACTTGGAAGGGTGTGTTTTATTAAGTATCCGGTTCTAGTTGTCATAAGGTCAAGGTACAACTCCAAGTCATCCTATTACCGAAGATCACGGCTATTCGAATAGATTAACTTCCCTGCAGGGGTGCACCACATAACCCAACACGCTGGATCACATTTGGCCGGACACACTTTCCTGGGTCATGCCCGGCCTCGGAAGATCAACACGTCGCAGCCCTACGTAGGCACAACAGAGAGGTCAGCACGCCGGTCTAAATCCTATGGTTCAGGGGTCTGGGCCCATCGCCCATTGCACACCTGCACGTTGCGAGGGCGGCCGAAAGCAGACCTTGCCTAGCAGGCGTTCCAGTCCAATCCGGCGCGCGCCGCTCAGTCGCTGACGTCACGAAGGCTTCGGCTGATACCACGACGTCGAGTGCCCATAACTGTCCCCGTGTAGATGGTTAGTGCGTATAGGCCAGTAGCCAGACTCAGATCAAATACCAAGATCTCGTTAAACGTGTTAAGTATCTGCGAACGCCGACCAGGGCCAGGCCCACCTCTCTCCTAGGTGGTCTCAACCTGCCCCTGTTGCTCCGCCACAAAGTAACAGCCGGGGGCCGTCGGGAACCCAGGCCCACCTCTACCGGGATGGAGTCACCTGCCCCTTCAGCCCCCATCTCCGAACAGTATCATAAGTAATGTAACTGTGTAAAGTATTTAGTATATGCCCGTGATCACCTCCCGAAGTGATCACGGCCCGGTAGTATAGCATGGCAGACGGACAAGAGTGTAGGGCCACTGATGGAACACTAGCATCCTATACTAAGCAGTAGGATAGCAGGTAATGGTAACAACAGTAGTAGCAAGGACAGGCTATGCATCGGGATAGGAATAACGGAAAGCAGTAACATGCTACGCTACTCTAATGCAAGCAGTATAGAGAAGAGTAGGCGATATCTGGTGATCAAAGGGGGGCTTGCCTGGTTGCTCAGACAAGAAGGAGGGGTCGTCGGTGACGTAGTCGACTACAGGGGCATCAGCATCGTCACGGGGTCTACCGGAAAGAAGTAACGGAGGGGGAACACAATAAACAACAGAGCAATCAAAGTATAACATGGCAATGCATGGTGCTAGAGGTGACGTGACGCGGTAGTAAGTGATACTAGTGAAGGGGGAAACATCCGGGAAAGTATTCCCGGTGTTTCACGTTTTCGGGCAGGGGAGTCGGAGGGGGAAAGTTGCGAGTTTGATATGTTAGGGGTGCGTGGCGGACGAACGGGCTGCGTATCCGGGTTCGTTTCGTCGTTCTGAGCAACTTTCATGTACAAAGTTTTTCCATCCGAGCTACGGTTTATTTTTTATTAATTTTAAAAGATTTTAAATCATTTTAGGATTTATTTAATTATTTTAATTCGAAAATTAGAGGTTAAATGCTATGGATACACATAAGTGTACCCAGAGGTGTACACATGGGGCTGACTGGTGGGGACAGGGGGCTGACTCAACAGCCCAGTCAGCAGTCAAAGTTTGACTGTTGACTGGTCAACCTGACAGATGGGGTCCGTTGACTGGGTCAACTGCACAGTCAGCAGTCAACAGTCCTGTTGACTTAGTCGAACTTAAGTGTGGGTCCCACTGTCATTGACTGTTAACTAACTAACTATGTTAATTAGGTTAACTAGTGTTTAGGTTAAACTAAAAAGATTTAATTAAGTTAATTAATTACTAAATTAATTAATTAATAATTATTTTTATTATATATTTATTTTTAATATATATTTTTTAAAATCCTTTTTAAATAACGTTCTAGGGGTTGGGCCCAACATGTCAATGGCCCAGAGGTCTAGCGGTTTTGGGCACTGGTTGCGGGCATAGCCCGAACGGGCGCACGCCCAGGGGCGGGCAAAACCGACCGGCGGCGAGCGGGCGCAAGGGCAGCGGTGGCCGGAGCGATGGCGGGCAGGGGGCCTCGATGGTCGGGACATGCGGGCATGCGGGTGCGGGTGAAGCCGCAGCCCGCCTGGTAGCAAGGTGAGGCCGGAGCGGGTTCTGCTCGGCGCGGCCGGTACAGCCGGCCGACGCGGGCGGGGCCGAGCCATGGTCAGCGGCAGAAGGCAGGGGGGCCAGTGCGGGGGGCGGCGACGCATCGGCGGGTCGGCGACGCGAGGCGCGCTGCGGCGCCGGCAAACAGCGGGACAGCGAGCGGCAGTGGAGGGGACCGCGGCAAAACTGTACGG
>NC_041390.1:542349385-542356627 GCF_002162155.2 Triticum dicoccoides
CGCCGTGCCCTGCCCAGATCGGGCAGAGGGGGGCGAGGAGCAAGGGGGAGTGGGGGTTTCGTCCCCGATCCAATCTGGATCGGGAGGGGGGTGGGAACGACGTGGGGGGGGAGTGCGGGTGGTTGGGTTAGGGTTTGACCAGGGGTGGGGGTTATGGGAGTGAGGGGTGTGGCTGGTTGGGCCGGTGGCCGAACGGGCCGGCCTGCTGGGCCGAAGCCCAGTGGGGGGGCCTTTCTCTCTTTTCCTTCTGTTTGTTTTCTGTTTTCTTTTATTATTTCTTTCTTTCTTTATTTTAGTTGCATTTTAATTTAGTAAAATATACACTTAGTATCTAACTTAGTATTTCAACTTAGTCCATAGTCACAAAAAAATCTAGAACCCAAATAACTTAGTTTGACATTTTATTAATTTTAAAAGGTATTTAATTAATCATTTTGCTACTCTTTTATTTATCTCATAGTATTTAAACATTTTATAAATGTGCGTTTTTTCCATCATAATTATCTATGCAATATTTGGTTCACTCCGAACATTTTAGTTTTAATATTTGAAAACTTTTATCGTTTGCCTGATTTTGAATTTGAATTTGAATCGGTTTCGAACTAACTCGAGATTAGCAACTATAATTGAGGTGACGTGGCATCATTAGCAGAGGAGCACTGTAGGTTAATTACCCGGTCATCACAATTCTCCTCCACTACAAGAAATCTCGTCCCGAGATTTAAGAGGGGAAGTGCGGGGAAGGGATTAGGTTGCAAAATTCTAACGGGTCTTGTTGGTCTTGGTTACTCTTCTCGAGGAGGTCGATCCATTACATTGTTGTCTTCACTTCTCTGCTTCAGGTCATCATGGTGATGTCGTCCTTTTCTCGGGAACTCCAACGTACCTACGAATAGGTAAGGGGCAGCTCAGCTACGACAGAATGCTTATGAGGGAAACAATCTAGGGGTTAACCCATGAATGAGCATAAGATTATCTCTCGAGTTGAACATATCGAATACATCAAGAGTAAGGTACGAAGGTACAATAAGAGGTTCCAAGTGGATAGATAGTTGCTCGAAGTCTGAACCAGAGTGAGAAAGGGTTTCAGAGCAGCGAGAGTAAGTATTGCGTCTGATACCAGAATAGAGCACTAGGAAGGTGGCCCGTGAATTAAACACGAAGCCAAGCGCGTGGAATAACTTCGACAACATGGTGTATAGGAGAGTCAGGTTTCGATCATGTGGAACTGTGGGTTATGGGCCCACCATGTGGGTTAAAACTAGGAAGGGCGTTGACATCTTGCATGGTCATGTAGGCAAGGCATGTCAGAGATTAGTCTGTCGGTTATGTCGACAACAACATCGGTACCAAGGGCGAGGGACGAAGAGAACCATTTTCCTGCTCGTTGAACGAGGCGGACCATTAGGCAAAGTTTCTCGTCCATCGGTGGTTACCGGAATGTCAACAACAATAGTAACAGGGTCTTACTGATAGAGTTGTACACTGAGGTGCTTATAAAAGCAGTGACGTATTACTGCTTAGATCATATAAACCTCAAGAAGTTTAAACAGAACAATGGAAAGGAGAATGTGATTATCAGATTAAACAGAACAATGGAAAGGAAAATGTGTTTAAACACATATTTCGGGGGTATATCCTTCCCAAGAACAAGCAGAGTATGATATCCAAGCCCGGATATTAAGTAGAAAAGCCTCTAGGTAAGGGGAGAGAAATTTCATGACATTATCCATATAGCGTTGTTTGGATAATTGAGCAAGAAACAATTAGCATTGGGCTTCAAATGTTCTTGTTGATGAAGAGAGTACCACAGACATGCTTTGAGATAGCATTGACATGGTCTTCAATCAAAGGTCGGACTTTGGATATACAAAGGATTCACCAGGAACAATTTATAAAGAAAGTCATTCCATTTCCTCATGGAAGAATGGTTATCCTTGCTAAAAAGGAAACTAAAACATTAGGTACTCCGGTGAGGTGTGCTAGGCATGACATCGCCTTACCGAGTCATATAAGGACCAATGTTATGACTCTTGAAAAATGTTCCAACCATCATATATGACCGAGGTTCAGATCCGATTGGTGTCAGGATACCTCAGACATTAGGATGCCTGAGAAGAAAAAGGTCCAGCATAATTTTGACGAGATGACCATGTAAGATTCTCGAGGAAATGAACTATGGAAGCGAGTTCCAAAACAAGAGTTCATCATTAAACCAAGAAGAGGATGAGGAGGTAGCTAATGAACTCAGTGACAATTCATTGATATCTCCAAAAGATGGATTTCCACGATTATGTGAACAAGGAGATAACATTTTCAGATCAAATAATATAATGAAGTATGCTCGAGGAAAACATACACAATTAAACATTGGTTGAAAGGTGTGCCCGGATTATGGGTTGGGTTGCACGACCAATGTCAGAATGGTGATTCAATAATCAATAGTCTAAGAATGAACGGATATGGCAAGAAGTATCACTTGTACCAAGAATGCATAAGAGGTGGTGAAATTCCCACAACATTCTTGACATAAAAGGTGCAATATCCAAGGTAAAGAAGAACAATGCTGGGTAGCAAGGAACTCAAGGTATAACACAAAACACAAACAAGTTTGTGTCGAACAGAAGGCAATAAAGTGGTAGATGATAAAACAAATCATCAAGGGCAAGAATGGTATTTCTCATCATGAATTCGATATAAATCTTGGAAGAGCTCAGGATGTTGCTGATGACCACGACACATTTGTCGAGAGATTTCATGAAGATGTAATCGGTCGGCGATGACATCAAGTCAAATGATGATGCAGCGAAAGTCAAATAATACTTGAAGAAGAACTCATAAGAAGTTAAGCAGTTCTGTGATAATCTCGAGATACCAGAGGGGTAATACTTGATGACAGATCACAGTAGAGGTTGGACTGGGGTATTGCTCTACAGAAGACAAGCACTTAAACTTGCACGCGAAATGGTATTTAAAGGAAAACATGGTCGGAACCATGATTGCAAAAGGCCAGATCCCGGATATAAGATGAACTCATACCAAAGGAATAATTTAATTTAAGAGAAGCTTTAATGATAAGATCTACATCGTGTCCATGGGCATGAACACAAAGTTCAAGGTCGACTCCCACTTCTCCAATGCATAACCTTTCATTCACTTCTCACTTTCAAAGAAGTTGTAGTGTTAGAAATTTTATCTGGCAAAATACCAGAAGTGTATGACTCGTGAAAACTTTCGAGTTCACACAGTTTAGAGAAGGCATATGTTCAACCCATAGGGGCTTCTTAGAAACATATACCACAAGTTTCAAGAGTAAATATCACAAGCTCGAAAGTAGAGCAAGGTTGAGAAAGTAGATGATACCATTTGCCAAAGGCATTATGTATCCGAGGGAAGGCTCACAAGGTTATTGAATATGAAGGACGCTGTCGGATAAAATCCATTAAAGGATCTGCCGGTCCATAACAGAGCTGACGTGAGCACCGGCACACAACTAGAGGAAGTAACAATGCAAAGGCATTGGATTATGGAAACAACTGACTAATCCAGAGCTCAAATGCAAAGGAATTATGATTTTCAAATCAAGGGATCAGAAGCAATGTTCTGATTAGGGATGGATAAGTTGAATAGCCTTAGGGGTACAATCGACGGCAATTGGATTTGTTGAGAACCAGCTCATGTTTAAAATGACGTCTGAGCCGGAAAGATAATTTAGAAGGATCATCTGATGATTGCATGCATTCGCAGTCATGTTGAATCAAAGGGATCAAAATGACGGTGTCTAAGGATACTAACGAATATTGTCAGACATATGGAAAGCATCCATCATGCAAACAGACAAGTATTGCAGAGCAATAAGCTACTAAGGATTTTTTGGAGGATCGAATAGTATTTCGATGACCATTGTGAAACACATGAACAACTGGGGGATGAGCGGATACTCGATAAGTGTGAGAATTATCCATAGGGGCATTCAGGTGACAAAGAACAGCAAGGCAGTAAGCTCAAAGGATTATCGAAACAACGACGAGTATTTCGGGGTATCTTGTAATAACAAGACCAACTGGGAATAAAAGAAAGAACGACAGGTGTAAGTATTTATCCATAGGGATTTTTCGGTGGTAGGGAATTGCAAAATCAATGGCACAAAGTTTCAGGAGAACATCAGAGAGTATTATCAGAATCTTCTGTTGAAGCAGTCGATCATCTATAATGAAGGGCTCTCCAGGAGAAAGTGATAACGAGATCCTAATGTTAGATTTAGCAAAATTCATTTAACCCGAATAGAAGAGAATTCAGAGTCCCAGAGTAAGGATCGAGGAGTAAAAGATCCTAATACCACCCAGAGGGCGACGTGGGCCCGTAAGCCGCACAGCCATGTTAGTAAAAGTTTTTCAATGACTAGACTCGACTTCGGCCAAGGAGTTGGAAAGGGGATTCCTACAGGCAGTCGGCTCTAATACCAACTTGTGACGCCCCCGATTTGACCGTACACTAATCATGCACGCAAATGTGTACGATCAAAACCAAGGACTCACGGGTAGATATCACAACACAACTCTACAAATAAAATAAGTCATACAAGCATCATATTACAAGCCAGGGGCCTCGAGGGCTCGAATACAAGAGCTCGATCATAGACGAGTCAGCGAAAGCAACAATATCTGAGTACAGACATAAGTTAAACAAGTTTGCCTTAAGAAGGCTAGCACAAACTGGGATACAGATCGAAAGAGGCACAGGCCTCCTGCCTGGGATCCTCCTAACTACTCCTGGTCATCGTCAGCGGGCATCACGTAGTAGTAGGCACCTCCGATGTAGTAGAGTCGTCGTCGACGGTGGCGTCTGAATCCTGGGCTCCAACATCTGGTTGCGACAACCAGGTAGAAGGGATAGGGGGAAAAGAGGGAGAAATCAACCGTGAGTACTCATCCAAAGTACTCGCAAGCAAGGAGCTACACTACATATGCATGGGTAAATGTGTAAAGGACCATATCGGTGGACTGAACTGCAGAAAGCCAGAATAAGAGGGGGATAGCTAATCCTTTCGAAGACTATGCTTCTGGCAGCCTCTGTCTTGCAGCATGTAGAAGAGAGTAGACTGAAGACCTCCAAGTAGCATCGTATAGCATAATCCTAACCGATGATCCTCCCCTCGTCGCCCTGTGAGAGAGCGATCACCGGTTGTATCTGGCACTTGGAAGGGTGTGTTTTATTAAGTATCCGGTTCTAGTTGTCATAAGGTCAAGGTACAAATCCAAGTCATCCTATTACCGAAGATCACGGCTATTCGAATAGATTAACTTCCCTGCAGGGGTGCACCACATAACCCAACACGCTGGATCACATTTGGCCGGACACACTTTCCTGGGTCATGCCCGGCCTCGGAAGATCAACACGTCGCAGCCCTACGTAGGCACAACAGAGAGGTCAGCACGCCGGTCTAAATCCTATGGCGCAGGGGTCTGGGCCCATCGCCCATTGCACACCTGCACGTTGCGAGGGCGGCCGAAAGCAGACCTTGCCTAGCAGGCGTTCTAGTCCAATCCGGCGCGCGCAGCTCAGTCGCTGACGTCACGAAGGCTTCGGCTGATACCATGACGTCGAGTGCCCATAACTGTCCCCGTGTAGATGGTTAGTGCGTATAGGCTAGTAGCCAGACTCAGATCAAATACCAAGATCTCGTTAAACGTGTTAAGTATCTGCGAACGCCGACCAGGGCCAGGCCCACCTCTCTCCTAGGTGGTCTCAACCTGCCCCTGTCGCTCCGCCACAAAGTAACAGTCGGGGGCCATCGGGAACCCAGGCCCACCTCTACCGGGATGGATCCACCTGCCCCTTCAGCCCCCATCTCCGAACAGTATCATAAGTAATGTAACTGTGTAAAGTATTTAGTATATGCCCGTGACCACCTCCCGAAGTGATCACGGCCCAGTAGTATAGCATGGCAGACGGACAAGAGTGTAGGGCCACTGATGGAACACTAGCATCCTATACTAAGCAGTAGGATAGCAGGTAATGGTAACAACAGTAGTAGCAAGGACAGGCTATGCATCGGGATAGGAATAACGGAAAGCAGTAACATGCTACGCTACTCTAATGCAAGCAGTGTAGAGAAGAGTAGGCGATATCTGGTGATCAAAGGGGGGGCTTGCCTGGTTGCTCAGACAAGGAGGGGTCGTCGGTGACGTAGTCGACCACAGGGGCATCAGCATCGTCACGGGATCTACCGGAAAGAAGTAACGGAGGGGGAACACAATAAACAACAGAGCAATCAAAGTATAACATGGCAATGCGCGGTGCTAGAGGTGACGTGACGCGGTAGTAAGTGATACTAGTGAAGGGGGAAACATCCGGGAAAGTATTCCCAGTGTTTCGCATTTTCGGGCAGGGGAGCCGGAGGGGGAAAGTTGCGAGTTTGATATGTTAGGGGTGCGTGGCGGATGAACGGGCTGCGTATCCGGGTTCGTCTCGTCGTTCTGAGCAACTTTCATGTACAAAGTTTCCCCATCCGAACTACGGTTTATTTTCTATTAATTTTAAAAGATTTTAAATCATTTTAGGATTTATTTAATTATTTTAATTCGAAAATTAGAGGTTAAATGCTATGGATACACATAAGTGTACCCAGAGGTGTACACATGGGGCTGACTGGTGGGGACAGGGGGCTGACTCAACAGCCCAGTCAGCAGTCAAAGTTTGACTGTTGACTGGTCAACCTGACAGATGGGGTCCGTTGACTGGGTCAACTGCACAGTCAGCAGTCAACAGTCCTGTTGACTTAGTCGAACTTAAGTGTGGGTCCCACTGTCATTGACTGTTAACTAACTAACTATGTTAATTAGGTTAACTAGTGTTTAGGTTAAACTAAAAAGATTTAATTAAGTTAATTAATTACTAAATTAATTAATTAATAATTATTTTTATTATATATTTATTTTTAATATATATTTTTTAAAATTCTTTTTTAATAACGTTCCAGGGGCTGGGCCCCACATGTCAATGGCCCAGAGGCCTAACGGTTTTGGGCGCTGGTTGCGGGCATAGCCCGAACGGGCGGACGCCCAGGGGCGGGCAAAACCGACCGGCGGCGAGCGGGCGCAAGGGCAGCGGTGGCCGGAGCGATGGCGGGCAGGGGGCCTCGGTGGTCGGGACGTGCGGGCATACGGGTGCAGGCGAAGCCGCAGCCCGCCTGGTAGCAAGGTGAGGCCGGAGCGGGGTCTGCTCGGCGCGGCCGGTGCA
>NC_041390.1:542357393-542363047 GCF_002162155.2 Triticum dicoccoides
GGGGGGGCCTTCCTCTCTTTTCCTTTTTTTCCTTTTGTTTGTTTTCTGTTTTCTTTTATTATTTCTTTCTTTCTTTATTTTAGTTGCATTTTAATTTAGTAAAATATACACTTAGTATCTAACTTAGTATTTCAACTTAGTCCATAGTCACAAAAAAATCTAGACCCCAAATAACTTAGTTTGACATTTTATTAATTATAAAAGGTATTTAATTAATTGTTTTGCTACTGTTTTATTTATCTCATAGTATTTAAACATTTTATAAATGTGCGGTTTTCCCATCATAATTATCTATGCAATATTTGGTTCACTCCGAACATTTTAGTTTTAATATTTGAAAACTTTTATCGTTTGCCTGATTTTGAATTTGAATTTGAATCGGTTTCGAACTAACTCGAGATTAGCAACTATAATTGAGGTGACGTGGCATCATTAGCAGAGGAGCACTGTAGCTTAATTACCCGGGCGTCACAAGCAACCAGGGGAAAAAAATCTTATACAACCAAGGTCGTAAGCAACCTCAGATGAGACTATATCTGGCCATCCATTGGGCCGGGCCGGGCCTAACAAAGCCCAAGACAAAAAACCTAGGCCTGTGCCCAGCCTAGCCCAACAGTAGGTCCTGGTTTTTAGGCCCAAGCCTGGCCCGACAGTGAAAAAGTCCGCTGGACCTCAGGACTCGGGCCAGGCCCCTTCCCTAAAACGTGAGAAAGCCAGGCCTAGCCCCGACTGACGTGTGCTTCAGTATCAAAACTCAGGCCCAGGCCCGCCCCGCGGGCAAGAACGGGCTAGGTCAGGCTTTTTAGGGTCGAGTCGGGTTGGGCCGTCCGGGCCGGGCCGGTCGTGCTTTTTAGACCCACCTCGATTCTTGACACATGTCCTTTTCAATCTCAAAGCACCAGTCACTTCCGCTTGCTGATTACCATCCTTTCTTTCTTTTGACAACTGAAAGTCCCACCCACTTCTCGCTGGCGGCGGTCATGCGGCACGACGACGCGTCTTCCTCGATGTAGTAGTGGGGGATACCTATCCATCTGCTTCATTATGAGTGCAATCATTCATGGCGACGGACTGCATCAGGTCTTGTCACCGGCGGACGCGCGGCACGTCGGCGGGGATGGAGCCCCCAAAAGGATGGAATGCGATGAGCAGGGGAGTTGCGGCCGGCGGCAGGGAGCGCCACTTCAATGATGTGGAGAGCAGCCAGGGCAAATTACGCCGGCGGCCGGAGAATGGTGCAGCCGGTACATCAATCTGGGCTACAGAAATCGGGATTTGGTACAGGAAAATGATGAAAGAAGCTGATAGCTACTTTGAGATTCGGTTTGACATGTGTCAAACATCCGAGGTGGTCTCCAGTTTGGGTCGGTATGACCCGGTCGTATAGGATTTTTTTCCAGCAACCAGATCCCTGAAAGAAAATTTTCATAGCCAAACCCTTAAAACTTAACTCATTAAAAAATTAACACAAATAAATTTCTTTCGAGACCATGGATTTAGAGCTTACTACCCACTTACTTCATTAAATGACATCATAGGTATATACTTCACCAGTTCGTCACTATGAGGTCACTACAAGCACTGATCCAAAGAAAACAACAGGAAAACTACACACTTTAATGGAAACACAACTTCCTTGACTGCTTCTACATGTTAAGTCAATATTTTCTCCATCTCCTTATTGCTCTTCTCTGTTGCCTTCTCTAGCATGCACACTTGTTTCTTCTTTGTCTTCTCAAACTTAGACATTACGTCATCTTCAATCTCATTTATAGCAACTAGTGCACCAACATCCAATAGACCTCCCTTGATCAATTACAAATGTATTCTTCTTCCCAAAACCAAAAGTTGCAAGATTTGTTTTGAGTAGGAGCAGTCAAGGAAGTTATATCTTCTTCGAGACCTGACACGTCACCAACTAGTGCACCAACATCCAATAGACCTTTCTTGCTCAATCTGGGATGTTCTATCATCTTTGAGACCTGGTGCATCACCAGCCGTCAGCGGTCATCACACTTGATGATTGGTAGAGGCACGCCCATGAGTAGCTAGGCGAGAGTTGAGCTTTGCCTATCGGGAGACGAGTATGTGTTGGCGGTTGGACGATGATGCAAGCGACGATGTGAGGAAAACATACCGCGAGGCGACGCAGTGAGCTCCGGATGGCTGTGTGGTTTGGTTTTTATGACCAACCCGACAAAATACAACGTCGTCGGGGCGTCGAATCTGGCGATGACGGCAACTGGCGTAGACACATTGAATCCGACAGCATGGGGACATGCGGCGACCAAATCAAAGTGGGAGGAGGAGCGACGGGCGCTACAGAGCGACTACGGTGATGTGTGGTGGCCTAGAAAGGCAAGGATCACCGCGCTGGAGTGGATGCGGTCTATTAGGCCTTGTTTGATAGGAAGGGATTGCAGAGGTTTTGGGAGGGGGGATTTCAGGGGATTTGGTGAATTCCCATCTTCCACCCAATCCCCTCAAAACCCCTTGAATCCTCAAAACCCTTCCTTTGACAATCCTCTTTGTTTAAAATTTTTATTTGGTAGAAAAGGTTTATCATGTTGACATAACATGGTGTAGAACATTTAAAAATCCAATCTTTACAATGTAACCCTTATATCCTTGCTGCAGAATTGATAAAAATGACTTGGAGCAGCAGCACCAGCACCACCTCTTTATCATAACAACATAATTTGAAGCAGCTTGTTTATCACCAAGCTCATAGGCCGTGCTGCTGTGTTCACAAGATGAAATCAATATCTCATCACAACAACTACATAATTTATCATAACAACATGTCTTTGAATAAGAACATATCAGAACCTCCCAATCAATAATTAAAAATGAAACAGGGAAAATCAGGTATATTCCAATCAGGTTACATCATATCATATCTTTCAATTCGGGCAATACTCCAATTTGCAAATAAGTACAGACTCAAAACATGAACTCACAGTATCTATATAATCTGTGTACATGATATCAGAAGCATGAAACATTACACCATGCGGGTTGAAAATGAATAACTATGCATTTATCCTACAGTTGCTGCTTCAAGGGCCACCTGGAAAATAAGATGGTCCACTGCAGAATATGGGATTAACTTAGTTTTCAGATCACTGGGCATGACTGACATAGCCATCTTAGTGAGATTCCACAACTACAGAATTGTCTTAGCTAAACTAAATTATAGGACAACCCTGTAATTGCCAGATTTAGGATAAAGATATATGCTATCGCACTTGAGCCACTATGTGATACCAAAATCTATATACAAGGAGAACCACACAAGTTTTCATGAGCATGTGCATGCAGGGGCGGATCCAGCGTGGGGTCGTGTATGGGCGGTCGCCCCGGGTAAAATTTCTAACCCTAGGGTATTCCTACTGCTTTTTCTAATGGCCGCCATGGGAGGGAGAGAGCTCTCGTATAGATCTGTAGGTTCAATTGGAAGAAGTTACGAGCGGGAAGACAGAAGATAACGATTCGCTTGTAAGTTGTAAGATGGGCCAATGACTAAGACCCAACTAGACGTGACTATGTGAGCCCATGATTTTCTGTAAAGTTTTGGCATTTCCAATTCTGCCGACAGAAAACCAAATCAGCAAACAATGTATCGCGCGATCACCGCTCACAAAAAGTATTGCCGCCGCCTCGCCTCCGTGACGCGGCGCCCTATGTTGCCGGTCCGCAGCCTCACCGTGGCACTGCCTAGGTCCTTCCCCGACCGATGGTGCTCGATGGAGAAAGAGGAATCCACTTGTTCGCGGAAGGCGGCAACGTCACCGCCCCTTTAAAACTGCAAGCGATGAGCCAATTGAGACAGCAAACAGCAAGTTCGTTCATTCTCCCCTAATCTTCTACTCTCATTCTTCCCTAATTTTCTGCTCTCATTCTCCTATATTTCTTTAATCTCTTGTTACGTTGGCCTAATTTTTCAAAGTTAAATGCTGATTTTTTTAGGGAAATTTAATTACGTACCAAATTGGATATTCTATATATGAGCATAAGAATTAGGCCTTAAATGATATGTTTGTCGCGTTATATATTTTTCTCCTTGAGAATAAAGCTACATTGCAATATTGGTTGTATTGATCGTCTTGCCTGGATCCATACTACCTAGCCCATTAATTTTGTTCATTGTCTTCTTTCATTGCACCATGGCTTCAAAACTAAAAATCCGCCCCGGGTAGCTTCAAATCCTGGATCCGCCACTGTGTGCATGCAAAGGGAATCAGACACAAACAGCCTTATCTATATAATCTGGCCAACTATCATTTTACACAGCCTTATTTTGTACGCAATGGCAGGCTAACAGTTAGGACCAGACATACTATCAATCTAAATACAGAGAAAGTTATACCAGTTGAAGAATGTCTTTGTAAAGATTTACAAAATATGCACAGTTGTATCTTGCTGATACTACACTAATCAAGGTGTTAGATTCTACACATAGCGACATCAAACAGCAGCAATTAGAGGTGAAGGTAAATAGCTGGGAACCGTGACAAAACAAAGTGATCTAATAAAGGAAATTAAACTTGAACCGCTCGATTCTGCTTGGATGTCCAAGATTAGAAGATTCCACTTTGAGCAGTGGGTGTTTAACTGAAGAAATGCCTGACATCTCTGATGAAAAGATCAGAACAGGGTATTGTTGTGCGCCAGGGGCCTGACTACGTAGCTGCTTAGACCTCCGATGAAATGAGTCGCCTCGCCTCTCCGGAAGATCATAGATGACATTTAATAAAACAGCAACGGCGTGCAGTTCAATTTGTCAAATAACCAAAGCCTTTTAAACAAAAATGATATAGTGACAAAGAAAGAAATTCAGTTGTTATATTCAGTTTGTCAAGATTATAAGATCAATTATATGTTCAGCTCACTTAGTTGTTATAAGATCAGTAGCAAACAAAGAAATATATTCAGCTCACTTAGTTGTCACCATGAGACGAAATTCATCAAGCACAACACACACAAAAGATCAAATATAACTACGCTTAATATGATTCGTCACAAATTCAGAGTAGCAGATATTGTTCCATTAACAGATCAAGCAGCACCAGAGAAACATCCTCGTACAACCAACCACGACTATGCACTAATCATCATCCATCCAATGATTCCCAACATCCACATCAGACAATGAAATTGATCAACCGCGTGATGAACAGTGGTCACCAGGAGGGGGGTGAACTTGGCGAACTTGGAGACGGGCAGTTTGGACGAGGCGGGGATCAAGTACCTCAGAGACAGCGTCGCCGGGGAGAGACGAGGTAGCAGCCATGGCCAGATGGCCGGGCGGATAGAAAACCCTAGACGACGAGGGGAGGAGAGGGGAGACGAGGCAAGGACTTACCGCAGGGGAAAAGTCTAGTGTGCCGGACGAGATCGCCGGCGTCGAAGTGTCGGGCAGCAGCGGCGTCTTGGGAAGGAGTCGGCGGCGGCGTTCTGAAGGAGGAGTCGGGCGACCAAATCCTCGAGGCGGGCCTCGAGGGTTCTGAACCGCGTGGGAGAAAGTGGGTGGATGGGGAATCGAGGGGGTTCGGCCCATGTAACCTCGCCTACCAAACGGGCCGACGGGGTTTTGCAAGGATTCTGGGCCTCGCGGGGTTAATCCTCTGAAAACCCCTCCAACCCACGTCTAC
>NC_041390.1:542363314-542388956 GCF_002162155.2 Triticum dicoccoides
GGAGGCGACCGGGGGGAAGCAAATTTTTTCCTAAGAAACGTCGGTCGAGTACATATAAGGGGCCGCTGACGCAAGAAGTAAATTTTTTATACTCCTCTAAAAGGAGATAAGGCATCGGCTAGGTCCGGTTTAAGACCTTTAATCCAATTTTTTTACCCCTCTAACCACTTTTGAGGGATGGCTAGAGATGCTCTAACCTACTGTACATTGTTTTGTATTAACCGGACACCACCGATTTGGATGCTATCAAAAAATCTGAGCTAAGCGGTCCGATCCATAGGTGTAATTGGCCATTAACTTGTCTAAGAAATGCTACTAACCGATAAAGGAGTGCACTGAATTTGGTCAAGAGCCAGGGCAACCGGCCTTCCGCAGTGTTCGTACGTGTGTTTGCCTGCTCCCGAGGACGCGGCGGATCCAACATCATCGTTTGCAGCTGGCGTCGGTGCGGATGGTCACGTGAGCGTGGGGCCGTATGGCCGTATGGCCGTCACCGGCGGTGAGGTTACGCCTCCCTCCGACTGGCTTAAGCAACTCCAGTCACTTTTTCCCTCCGCCGATCGACGCGGTTTGGCCGCCTCCCTGTATATTGCCGCAACCGGGTCTACTTCATTTCCTCACATGCCCCAACTTGTGATCACCTACGTTTCAAAAGAGAAGCTTCTGATAACCTACATTTCTCAAGAGACATTGGAATTACAAATCCGTCACTAATACTTGCTTTTGTGTAAATATATGATAGTAAATACATCTAAGATATAGTGTGGTTTGTATCCTACGTCACCATCCTTTTGAGTTTGTTATTAAAAATATTCGAGGGAAACAACATGACTTTGTTGCGTTTTATTTGTTCATTTTTGTAAAAAAAAATACAAAGCCAAGTTTGCAAATAAACAAATCTCTCCTTTTATAAAAAGCAGAGTTGATGATGATGATGTGTCTTCCATCCTGCAATATAAGAGCATCTCCAGCCGCGCCCCCAACAGCCCCCCAGGCGACTTTTTCGACGCCAGCGTCGAAAAAACGCCACAGTCGCGCCCCCAGGACACCGAAATCCGCCGGCTCGGCGCGTTTTTGGGCGCGGCGATCGCAAGCCGAACACGGCGCACCGGGGGCTCCGGCGCAAGGGAAAAGCACGTCTGGCCCACACCGTCAAGCAAAAAGTCAAGTCTTTCTTCCAGATTCGCCTCCCACCCCCCGCGTGCTCGACCGCCAACCGACTGATCTAGGCGCCGCCCACTGCCCGTCATCGCTAGATAGACCATCCCCGCTGGAAAAAGAGCAGAGGTTCGCCGAGGTAGCCTCTCCACCACCGCCTGGGCGATTTTTTCGGCGTTTCCAGCCGCGGAGGGGCGGTGTAGCGGCGGGTACGCGCCCACCGCGTCCGCAAGGTGTTCGGCGATTTGCCTGCCTCGACAATGGACTCGGACAACAAGGAAGCGCTCACCGCGCTGCTGGAGGAGGAAGCCGAGGCCGACGTCCAGGAAAAGGAACATCTCATGGTCCTCGCCGCCCTCGCCGACCTGCTGGCGAGCAATGAAAAGCCGCGGCGAGGTGGCTCGGCGCCGGGGCGGATGAAAGCAAAGAACTGGCATTGTCTCTAGGGCTACTGCATGCTCTACTCTGACTACTTCACCGACGCTCCACTGCACGGCGACAAAACATTTCGGGGCCGTTATCGGATGAGCCGAAAGCTTTTCCTCAGGATTGTGAATTCCATCCGGGAGTTCGGCAGCTACTTCAAGTGCAAGAAGGATTGCACCGGCAAACTTGGATTCACCTCAATTCAGAAGTGCACGACAGCGATGAGGATGCTTGCATACGGAGCTCCCGGTGATTCACTCGACGACTATGGGCGCATGGCCGATTCCACCATCATTGAGTGTTTCTACAAGTTCTGTCGGGCAGTGTTTGGACCGTAATAGTTGCGAACACCCAATGCAGAAGACACTGTTCGGATCCTAGCACAGAATGCGGCAAGAGGATTTCCTGGGATGCTTGAAAGCATCGAGTGCATGCATTGGAAATAGAAGAACTGCCCATTTGCTTGGCAGGGGATGTACAAAGGCGCCAAAGGCGGTTGCAGTGTGATACTTGAGGCGGTGACAACACAGGACCTCTGGATTTGGCACTCCTTTGGTATGCCAAGAACTCACAATGACATCAACATGATGCAGTGCTCCCTTGTCTTTGCCAAGCTTGTTGAAGGTCATTCTCCTCCAGTGAACTTCGAGGTCAATGGGCGGCACTACAACAAGGGGTACTACCTAGCTGATGGCATCTATCCGAGATGGTCTACATTTGTGAAGACTATCTCAAACGCTGTGCCATAAGGCAAGAAGTCCCACTTTGCCAAGATGCGGGAGGCTTGCAGGAAGGATGTCGAGCAGGTATTTGGTGTGCTCCAATCTCGATTTGCTGTTGTCCGGTACCCTGCTCAGACCTGGTCAAAAGATCAAATGTGGGAGATCATGATTTGCTGTGTCATCTTGTTGGGGAACGTAGTAATTTCAAAAAAAATCCTACGCACACGCAAGATCATGGTGTGTTAGCACAGCGGAAGCGTTAGCACAACGTGGTTGATGTAGTCGTACGTCTTCACGGCCCGACCGATCAAGCACCGAAACTACGGCACCTCCGAGTTCTAGCACAAGTTCAGCTCGATGACGATCCTCGGACTCCGATCCAGTAAAGTGACGGGGAAGAGTTCCGTCAGCACGACGGCGTGGTGACGATCTTGATGTACTACCGTCGCAGGGCTTCGCCTAAGCACCGCTACAATATTATCGAGGATTATGGTGGAAGGGGGCACCGCACACGGCTAAGAATATGATCACGTGGATCAACTTGTGTGTCTATGGGGTGCCCCCTGCCCCCGTATATAAAGGAGCAAGGGGGAGGCCGGCCGGACCTTGTGGGCGCGCCAAGGAGGAGTAGGATTCCTACTCCTAGTTGGAGTAGGTTTCCACCTTTCCTAGTCCAATTAGGAGAAGGGGGGGAAAGGGGGGGAAGAGGGGAAGGAAGGGAGAGAGGGGCCGCGCCCCAAACCCCTTGTCCAATTCGAATTGGGCTTGGGAGGGATGCGCGCCACCTCCTGGTCCTTTCCACTAAGGCCCATTAAGGCCTATTGCTTCTTCCTCGTATTCCCGTAACTCCCCGGTACCTCCGAAAATACCCGAATCACTCGGAACCTTTCCGATGTCCGAATATAGTCGTCCAATATATCGATCTTTACGTCTCGACCATTTCGAGACTCCTCGTCATATCCCCGATCTCATCCGGGACTCCGAACTCCTTCGGTACATCAAAACTCATAAACTCATAATATAACTGTCATCGAAACCTTAAGCGTGCGGACCCTACGGGTTCGAGAACACTGTAGACATGACCGAGACACGTCTCCGGTCAATAACCAATAGCGGAACCTGGATGCTCATATTGGCTCCCACATATTCTACGAAGATCTTTATCGGTCAGACCGCATAACAACATACTTTGTTCCCTTTGTCATCGGTATGTTACATGCCCGAGATTTGATCGTCGGTATCTCAATACCTAGTTCAATCTCATTACCGGCAACTCTCTTTACTCGTTCCGTAATACATCATCTCGCAACTAACTCATTAGTTGCAATGCTTGCAAGGCTTATGTGATGTGCATTACCGAGAGGGCCCAGAGATACCTCTCCGACAATCGGAGTGACAAATCCTAATCTCGAAATACGCCAACCCAACATTTACCTTTGGAGACACCTGTAGAGCTCCTTTATAATCACCCAGTTACGTTGTGACGTTTGGTAGCACACAAAGTGTTCCTCCGGCAAACGGGAGTTGCATAATCTCATAGTCATAGGAACATGTATAAGTCATGAAGAAAGCAATAGCAACATACTAAACGATCGGGTGCTAAGCTAATGGAATGGGTCATGTCAATCACATCATTCTTCTAATGATGTGATCCTGTTAATCAAATAACAACTCTTTTGTTCATGGTTAGGAAACATAACCATCTTCGATTAACGAGCTAGTCAAGTAGAGGCATACTAGTGACACTCTGTTTGTCTATGTATTCACACATGTATTATGTTTCCGGTTAATACAATTCTAGCATGAATAATAAACATTTATCATGATATAAGGAAATAAATAATAACTTTATTATTGCCTCCAGGGCTTATTTCCTTCAGTCTCCCACTTGCACTAGAGTCAATAATCTAGTTCACATCGCCATGTGATTCAACACTAATAGTTCACGTCACCATGTGATTAACACCCATAGTTCACATTGTCATGTGACCTATACCCAAAGGGTTTACTAGAGTCAGTAATCTAGTTCACATCGTTTATGTGATTAACACCCAAAGAGTACTAAGGTGTGATCATGTTTTGCTTGTGAGATAATTTTAGTCAATGGGTCTGTCACATACAGATCCGTAAGTATTTTGCGAATTCTATTTCTACAATGCTCTACACGGAGCTACTCTAGCTAATTGCTCCCACTTTCAATATGTATCTAGATCGAGACTTAGAGTCATCCAGATCTGTGTCAAAACTTGCATCGACGTAACTTTTTACGACGGACCTTTTTTTCACCTCCATAATTGAGAAATATTCCACTAAGGATATTTTTGACCGCTGTCCAGTGATCTACTCTTAGATCACTATTGTACTCCCTTGCTTAACACAGTGTAGGGTATACAATAGATCTGGTACATAGCATGGCATACTTTATAGAACCTATGGCTGAGGCATAGGGAATGACTTTCATTCTCATTCTATTTTCTGCTGTGGTCGCGTTTTGAGCCTTACTCAATTTCACACCTTGTAACACAGGCAAGAATTCTTTCTTTGACTGTTCCATTTTGAACTACTTCAAAATCTTGTCAAGGTATGTATTTATTGAAATAAAACTTATCAAGCGTCTTGATCTATCTCTATAGATCTTGATGCTCAATATGTAAGCAGCTTCACCGAGGTTTTCTTTGAAAAAATCCTTTTAAACACTCCTTTATGCTTTGCAGAATAATTCTACATTATTTTCGATCAAGAATATGTCATACACATATACTTATCAGAAATGTTGTAGTGCTCCCACTCACTTTCTTGTAAATACAGGCTTCACCGCAAGTCTGTATAAAACTATATGCTTTGATCAATTTACCAAAGCGTATATTCCAACTCCGATATGCTTGCACCAGTCCATAGATGGATTGCTGGAGCTTGCATATTTGTTAGCACCTTTAGGATTGACAAAACCTTCTGGTTGCATCATATACAACACTTCTTTAAATCCATTAAGGAATGTAGTTTTGTTTATCCATTTGCCAGATTTCATAAAAATGCGGCAATTGCTAACATGATTTGGACAGACTTAAGCATCGCTACGAGTGAGAAAATTTCATCATAGTCAACACCTTGAACTTTGTCAAAAACCTTTTTCGACAAGTCTAGCTTTGTAGATAGTAACACTACTATCAACGTCCGTCTTCCTCTTGAAGATCCATTTATTTTCTACGGCTTGACGATCATCGGGCAAATCCATCAAAGTCCATACTTTATTCTCATACATGGATCATATCTCAGATTTCATGGCCTCAAACCATTTCGCGGAATCTGGGCTCATCATCGCTTCCTCATAGTTCGCAAGTTCGTCATGGTCTAGTAACATGACTTTCAAAACAGGATTACCGTACCACTCTGGTGCGGATCTCACTCTGGTTTACCTACGAGATTCGGTAGTAACTTGATCTGAAGTTACATGATCATCATCATTAGCTTCCTCACTAATTGGTGTAGTAGTCACAAGAACAGATTTCTATGATGAACTACTTTCCAATAAGGGAGAAGGTACAATTACCTTATCAAGTTTTCTACTTTCCTCCTACTCACTTCTTTCGAGAGAAACTCCTTCTCTAGAAAGTTTCCGAATTTAGCAACAAAAGTCTTGCCTTCGGATCTGTGATAGAAGGTGTATCCAATAGTTTCCTTTGGATATCCTATGAAGACACACTTCTCTGATTTAGGTTTGAGCTTATCAAGTTGAAACTTTTTCACATAAGCATTGCAACCTCAAACTTTAAGAAACGGCAGCTTAGGTTTCTTGCTAAACCATAGTTCATACGGTGTCATCTCAAACGGATTTAGATGGTGCCCTATTTAACGTGAATGTAGCTGTCTCTAATGCATAACCCCAAAACAATAGCGGTAAATCTGTAAGAGACATCATAGATCGCACCATATTAAATAAAGTACGATTACGACATTCGAACACACCATTACACTGTGGTGTTCCAGGTGGCGTGAGTAGTGAAACTATTTCACATTGTTTTAACTGAAGACCAAACTCGTAATTCAAATACTCTTCTCCACGATCAGATCGTAGAAACTTTATTTTCTTGTTACGATGATTTTCCACTTCACTCTGAAATTCTTTGAACTTTTCAAATGTTTCAGACTTATGTTTCATCAAGTATATATACTCACATCTGCTCAAATTATCTGTGAAGAACAGAAAATAATAATACCTGTCGCGAGCCTCAATATTCATCGGACCACATACATCAGTATGTATGATTTCCAACAAATCTGTTGCTCGCTCCATTGTTCCGAAGAACGGAGTCTTAGTCATCTTGCCCATGAGGCATGGTTCGCAAGCATCAACTGATTCATAATCAAGTGATTCCAAAAGCCCATCAGCATGGAGTTTCTTCATGCGCTTTACACCAATATGACCTAAACGGCAGTGCCACAAATAAGTTTGCACTATCATTATTAACTTTGCATCTTTTGGTTTCAATATTATGTTTATGTGCATCACTAAGATTGAGATCCAATGAACTATTTTCATTGGGTGTGTAACCATATAAGGTTTTATTCATGTAAGCAGAACAACAATTTATTCTCTTACTTAAATGAATAACCGTATTACAATAAACATGATCAAATCATATTCATGCTCAATGCAAACACCAAATAACACTTATTTAGGTTCAACACTAATCCCGAAAGTATAGGGAGTGTGCGATGATGATCATATCAATTTTGGAACCACTTCCAACACACATCGTTACTTCACCCTTAACTAGTCTCTGTTTATTCTGCAACTCCCGTTTCGAGTTACTAATCTTAGCAACTGAACTAGTATCAAATACTAAGGGGTTGCTATAAACAGTAAAGTACACATAAATAACATGTATATCAAATATACTTATGTTCACTTTGCCATCCTTTTTATCCGCCAATCACTTGGGGTAGTTCTGTTTCCAGTGACCAGTCCCTTTGCAGTAGAAGCACTTAGTCTCAGGCTTAGGATCAGACTTGGGCTTCTTCACTTGAGCAGCAACTTGCTTGCCGTTCTTCTTGAAGTTCCCCTTCTTCCTTTTGCCCTTTTCTTGAAACTAGTGGTCTTGTCAACCATCAACACTTGATGTTTTTCTTGATTTCTACCTTCGTTGATTTCAGCATCACGAAGAGCTTGGGAGTTGTTTCCGTTATCCCTTGCATATTATAGTTCATCACAAAGTTCTACTAACTTGGTGATGGTGACTAGAGAATTCTGTCAATCACTATCTTATCTGGAAGATTAACTCCCACTTGATTCAAGCGATTGTAGTACCCAGACAATCTGAGCACATGCTCACTAGTTGAGCGATTCTCCTCCATCTTTTAGCTATAGAACTTGTTGGAGACTTCATATCTCTCAACTCGGGTATTTGCTTGAAATATTAACTTCAACTCCTGGAACATCTCATATGGTCCATGACGTTCAAAACGTCTTTGAAGTCCGGATTCTAAGCCATTAAGCATGGTGCACTAAACTATCAAGTAGTCATCATATTGAGCTAGCCAAACGTTCATAACATCTGCATCTGCTCCTGCAATAGGTCTGTCACCTAGCGGTGCATCAAGGACATAATTCTTCTGTGCAGCAATGAGGATAAACCTCAGATCACGGATCCAATCCGCATCATTGCTACTAACATCTTTCAGCACAATTTTCTCTAGGAACATATCAAAATAAACACAGGGAAGCAACAATGCGAGCTATTGATCTACAACATAATTTGCAAAATACTACCAGGACTAAGTTCATGATAAATTTAAGTTCAATTTAATCATATTACTTAAGAACTCCCACTTAGATAGACATCCCTCTAATCCTCTAAGTGATCATGTGATCCAATTCAACTAAACCATGTCCGATCATCACGTGAGATGGAGTAGTTTCATTGGTGAACATCACTATGTTGATCATATCTACTATATGATTCACGCTCGACCTTTCGGTCTTCGTGTTCCGATGCCATATCTGTATATGCTTGGCTCGTCAAGTATAACCTGAGTATTCTGCGTGTGCAACTATTTTGCACCCGTTGTATTTGAACGTAGAGCCTATCACACCCGATCATCACGTGGTGTCTCAGCACGAAGAACTTTCGCAATGGTGCATACTCAGGGAGAACACTTCTTGATAATTAGTGAGAGATCATCTTATAATGCTATCGTCAATCAAAGCAAGATAAGATGCATAAAAGATAAACATCACATGCAATCAATATAAGTGATATGATATGGCCATCATCATCTTGTGGTTGTGATCTCCATCTTCGAAGCACCGTCGTGATCACCATCGTCACCTGCGCGACACCTTGATCTCCATTGTAGCAGCGTTGTCGTCTCGCCAATCTTATGCTCCCACGACTATCGCTACCGCTTAGTGATAAAGTAAAGCATTACAGCGCGATTGCATTGCATACAATAAAGCGACAACCATATGGCTCCTGTCAGTTGCCGATAACTCGGTTACAAAACATGATCATCTCATACAATAAAATTTAGCATCATGTCTTGACCATATCACATCACAACATGCCCTGCAAAAACAAGTTAGACGTCCTCTACTTTGTTGTTGCAAGTTTTACGTGGCTGCTACGGGCTTAAGCAAGAACCAACCTTACCTACGCATCAAAACCACAACGATAGTTTGTCAAGTTGGTGCTGTTTTAACCTTCGCAAGGACCGGGCGTAGCCACACTCGGTTCAACTAAAGTTGGAGAAACTGTCACCCGCAAGCCACCTATGTGCAAAGCACGTCGGGAGAACCGGTCTCGCGTAAGCGTACGCGTAATGTCTGTCCGGGCCGCTTCGTCCAACAATACCGTCGAACCAAAGTATGACATGCTGGTAAGCAGTATGACTTATATCGCCCACAACTCACTTGTGTTCTACTCGTGCATATAACATCAACACATAAAACCTGGCTCTGATATCACTGTTGGGGAACGTAGTAATTTCAAAAAATTTCCTACGCACACGCAAGATCATGGTGATGCATAGCAACGAGGGAAGAGTGTGATCTACGTACCCTTATAGACCGACAGCGGAAGCGTTAGCACAACGTGGTTGATGTAGTCATACGTCTTCACGGCCCGACCGATCAAGCACCGAAACTACGGCACCTCCGAGTTCTAGCACACGTTCAGCTCGATGACGATCCCCGGACTCCGATCCAGCAAAGTGTCGGAGAAGAGTTCCGTCAGCACGACGGCGTGGTGACGATCTTGATGTACTACCGTCGCAGGGCTTCGTCTAAGCACCGCTACAATATTATCGAGGATTATGGTGGAAAGGGGCACCACACACGGCTAAGAATATGATCACGTGGATCAACTTGTGTGTCTATGGGGTCCCCCTGCCCCCGTATATAAAGGAGCAAGGGGGAGGCCGGCCGGCCCTTGTGGGCGCGCCAAGGAGGAGTAGTTGGAGTAGGTTTCCACCTTTCCTAGTCCAACTAGGAGAAGGGGGGAAAAGGGGGGAAGAGGGGAAGGAAGGGAGAGAGGGGCCGCGCCCCAAACCCCTTGTCCAATTCGGACTGGGCTTGGGAGGGGCGCGCGCCACCTCCTGGTCCTTTCCACTAAGGCCCATTAAGGCCCATTGCTTCTTCCTCGTATTCCCGTAACTCCCCGGTACCTCCGAAAATACCCGAATCACTCGGAACCTTTCCGATGTCCGAATATAGTCGTCCAATATATCGATCTTTACGTCTCGACCATTTCGAGACTCCTCGTCATATCCCCGATCTCATCCGGGACTCCGAACTCCTTCGGTACATCAAAACTCATAAACTCATAATATAACTGTCAGCGAAACCTTAAGCGTGCGGACCCTATGGGTTCGAGAACACTGTAGACATGACCGAGACACGTCTCCGGTCAATAACTAATAGCGGAACCTGGATGCTCATATTGGCTCCCACATATTCTACGAAGATCTTTATCGGTCAGACCGCATAACAACATACTTTGTTCCCTTTGTCATCGGTATGTTACATGCCCGAGATTTGATCGTCGGTATCTCAATACCTAGTTCAATCTCATTACCGGCAAGTCTCTTTACTCGTTCCGTAATACATCATCTCGCAACTAACTCATTAGTTGCAATGCTTGCAAGGCTTATGTGATGTGCATTACCGAGAGGGCCCAGAGATACCTCTCCGACAATCGGAGTGACAAATCCTAATCTCGAAATACGCCAACCCAACATTTACCTTTGGAGACACCTGTAGAGCTCCTTTATAATCACCCAGTTACGTTGTGACGTTTGGTAGCACACAAAGTGTTCCTCCGGCAAACGGGAGTTGCATAATCTCATAGTCATAGGAACATGTATAAGTCATGAAGAAAGCAATAGCAACATACTAAATGATCGAGTGCTAAGCTAATGGAATGGGTCATGTCAATCACATCATTCTTCTAATGATGTGATCCCGTTAATCAAATAACAACTCTTTTGTTCATGGTTAGGAAACATAACCATCTTCGATTAACGAGCTAGTCAAGTAGAGGCATACTAGTGACACTCTGTTTGTCTATGTATTCACACATGTATTATGTTTCCCGTTAATACAATTCTAGCATGAATAATAAACATTTATCATGATATAAGGAAATAAATAATAACTTTATTATTGCCTCTAGGGCTTATTTCCTTCACATCTTGCACAACATGATCATCGAGAGCGAGCAGGAAGAGCCAGTGTTTGACATTGAACCATACTACAGGCAGAGTCCTCTAGCCGAAGTTGATCACCAGCTACCAGCAACCTGGACTGCCTACCTCAGTATGCGTCAGGAGATCCGAGACCCACAAGTGCATCATCAATTGAAGCAGGATCTGGTGGAGCACCTATGAAGGATCAAGGGCGACGCCGGACTCGACGTATGATGAAATATGAGTTTTTATTTGTTGAACTATATAATTTGTATTGAACTATTTGTTGTTGCACTATTTTGTTGAATTATTTGATTTTCTGTGATGAACTATGCGATAAAAAATTATTTATGTTGAGAATTCAATGCGTCGTTTCTCGCTGATAGCGGGCCATTTTTCTATTTATCTAGGCCGAAAAGCGGCCACGAATGGGCCGATATCGGCGACTGGGGGCGACGGCTAGATGCCCAACCGCCCCCAGCGCCTATTCTACCGCCAGCTCGCCCCCAGGCGGCGATTTTTATGCCTCCTGGGGGGGCAACGGCTGGAGATGCTCTAAGCCGTCCGATCTATATCTAACGGATAGGAAGGAAACTATGACAATTTACCCACACTCCTCTTCACATTTGCAGATAAGATCTTTCCTCATTCATCCTTTTCTCCCACAAGATCTTGATGTTCCATGCAACGCACGGGCATCTTACTAGTAGGATATACAAACTGAACAAAATACAACAACATCATGTATAAAGAAGAGCTATCTGAAACCATGTGACACATGTGGTAAGCAATACAAACTATTCAAAAAGAAGAACTATCTAAAAGCTTTGACTCAGTTCTCAAAATTATTGTGTTCCTTTTTTTGCTTTGAAGATGATCCATTGAAGCTCTTCATTGATTTTTCCCTACATGCATAAAGGTTAGAAGCAATGCCTTTAAAAATGAAGTCATTATGAGTATTCCGTATAGCCCGTGTGATTTCTATGATAATCTTCAGTGATGAAGGAACACTCAGCGAATGCCTGAGCCGATCAATTTCATCCTGAATGCCTCCATGTGTAGCGTCCCGGGTGGGACATAAATAAGACCAACAAATCTGAGCGAATGGACAATGAAAAAAGAGGTAATCTCTGGTCTCAATGAAATGCATGCCGCACATAACACATGTATAGTCAGGAATAAAGAAGTCCTTTCTCTCAAGAAGAGTTATATATAGTGTTCAACCGGTTATGAATCAGCAATGTTTAACTTGACAACAAGTCTTCCCAATCCATTTGAGAATAGACAAGACTTCATGATCATCCGAGAGCAGTTTGTAAAGCTTTGCATACTTGGTACCTAACAACACAATGTGGAAATTGCCAACTACCTGGATTTTTATTTAGGCACAAAGTATTGAGTTGTTGCATCATCTCCTATAATTGCTCATATGCCTCTTTTGAGAGAGGTAAAAGGAAGTGGTCAGCAGGATCTTCAAAGTTCCATACCGCTTCAATGGAAATGTGTTGAAGTTAGAAACCCATGTTGGTAATAGGCCTTCCAAATCAAGTTAACCAGGGGTATGTCCATATGATTGAAGAACTTGTAAATCATTTTAAGCAAGAGGCAGGTGTTCTGCGTCTATAGATTCAAAACATCTAACCCTCCTTTATTTTTAGGTCTACGGACCAATCCCAAGCGGCAAGAGGAAGATATTTCTTCAAGTGTTTTCGTCTCCAAAAGTAGTGCCTCCTATACTAGTCTAGTTGTCCAATAATGCCTCTATATAGCTGCAAATAACTCATGATAAAAGTAGGACGATTGGAAAGGACAACATTGACCATGAGAAGTCTATTATCATAACCCAGATATTGTGAGAAACACTTAATCTCCTCTGAATCCTTTCAATAATATACATGGAGTGTTTCATTCTTATCTTTGTAAAACTGAGTGGGGCCCCAGATAGATAAATGGAAACATCCCAATGAGACAACCTAAACTATTAGACAAGTTCTGAACATCAACTTGAGCCACATTAAGGGGAATTAAGTTACTCCCTCTGTCGCATAATATAAGAGCATTTTTACACTAGTGTAGTGTCAAAAACGCTCTTATATTATGGGATGGATGGGGTAGATTTTTGATAGTTAACTTTTAAAGCTTTCTTCAAGAGACCAACCATGTCTTTTAGCTACTCCAAATGATCTGGATAGGCTTTCATGATGATAAGAGTTTCATTATCATAATGCAGGATGGGGAAATCAAGGCTGGAGGAAAATCTGACAGGTGGTTGCAATACACTTCTCTCCATGGCATCATATAAAATGGTTTCCAAAAATCAGCTGATAGCACAAACAAAAGTGGTGGCAGAAGATCACCTTGTCTGACTCCGCTTTTGCATTTATACCGATTGCCAAGCACACCATTAGTTAAGACAATAGAAGTAGCAGAAGAGAGATTTTTTTAATACGGGGACACCATTTAGTGTAAGGGAACGTGCTACTAAAAAATGCATGATCAATCCCAAGTATGGAGGTACATGTAACAATGATCTCACCAACAGTCCACGCAGAATAAGAAGAGGGAGAGCCGATGAAGCTCGCTGATTCCCAGAGCTAGGTTATACCTCCCAACCGCGGAAACTTTCTCCGAGGCGATCCACCGATCTAGTCTTGAAGATGACATCTCTGAGGTATCCATGTGTACTGATCTAGTAGTGTCGCAACAATCTATGGAACCAACACAAAGGAACTTCATGAAGAACTAGAGGGATAGAGATAGCCTAGAGACGTACCGGACTAGAACTAGTATAGACCAGGAGAGAGACGAGACACATGGTAGAAGGGGGTTGACTTAGTGATCTTGGTGCGGACTTTGGCCCTTTATATTGATGGCCCAAGGGGGGTCCACCGACTTGGTGGGGGAGGGGGCTTTCCTCCATGCAGGAAGGAATACTCCTCAAATTTAGACTCCCGGGTTTGCCCCTCAAGCCTCCCAAGGTTGGCTGACTTGGGCCCTTGGTGATGCCTCTTGCCCCCCGAGACAGCGAGGGTTGGCCCGCAATGAACCTTCTAGAATATCTCTTTCGAGGCATACCGAGATGCTCCCAGGTATCACGGGTACAATCCTGAGATCTTCTAGAACACTTTTGTGACCATCCAAAACACTTTTGGAAGCCTAGTCTCCCATTCACCATTATCTCCTAGTTCTTCTACATATCGCCAGTCGCTAAGTGTGTGACCCTACAGGGGACATGTCAAGAACACCTTTAGGTCAATAACTATTAGCGAGATCTAGACACCCATTGTAGCACCCCAAGCGCGCTAGCGCTTGTAGTGCTACTACATAAACTGGCAAGTGAAGGTAACACCAATTTCTACAAATATTCGACATAGTCTCCTCTATTTGAAGGATGTCCACGACATGTCAATTCATATGATATATAGCACAAGAATAAAGAAACACCATGCTCCACCAAGAAAAAACATAAAACCATAACCGAGAATATCTCTGATAACCATAGGCAATAAAATATGTCTTAGTGAAAGATAGTTAAACTACACAGATCGAAAGAGAAACTCTCGAACTCCAAGAAAATCCACCACACATAGTATTGTATAAGCTATACTAAGTCCTCAAACATGGTGCTAGAAAGGGTATATGTGAGAACTCTGTAGTGAAGAAGGTAATGTTGTTACTCCAATACTCCCATGCATTGCATCCTCAAGGTTTACCTAAAACATAAAGCAACAAGGAAGGAACGCCAATGCCATCTGCGAGTTGGGGAGTGAGTGAAAGTGGAGAGGTAGAGTGGAGCGGATGATTGATGTTACAGATAGAGTAGAGTGAAGGGAATAATGGTCGTATGGGGTCGTTACAGCGTGAGCGTTGGGGATCTGAGCACCACATGGTGAAGGACACACTGTTGCTTTGCATTTTCTTCCCTTTTCCTTTCTTTCTTTTCTTGAACACTTTAATCTTTTTTCCAGTTGAACGATTTTGTCTTTTTGAAAGAAGGATCGATGGAGTTTGGAATTTATGAAGAAAAAAGGAAAGACATTCTTTGTAACACTTCCTTGCTACTGACTAGCAGAAACGTGTGATTCACAATTTTTTGTAGAGAAATCAGGAAGAAACCATCTCCGACTCCATTGTAGAAATCGTAGAACAAAACATGGTCCAAATTATAATTAAAAGGCCATAGAAGGGCAAAGAACAATGAAAAGTCCATGTCGTAACATAACTAGCCAAAATCTCCTCCAGCCGAACTAACAACAGAGCACAAAAATAAAAAAATGAACAAGTCATGGAGCTGTCAGAGTCACCTTGGGCTTCTGGGTTAGAGTTCCTTCGCTGACAACTAGCAAGCATCTAGGATAGAAGTTGGGCTCAGGAAGACCCGGTCCGCGGTCAGTTTGCCCCTCAACGAGGAACTTTTGTTGGGGAACATAGTAATTTCAAAAAAATTCTACGCACACGCAAGATCATGGTGATTCATAGTAACAATAGAGGAGAGTATCGTCCACGTACCCTTGTAGACCGTAAGTGAAAGCGTTATGAAAACACAGTTGATGTAGTCGTACGTCTTCACGATCCGACCGATCCAAGTACCGAACGTACGGCACCTCCGGGTTCAGCACACATTCAGCTTGATGACGTCCCATGAACTCCAATCCAGCAGAGCTTCACAGGAGAGTTCCATCAGCATGACGCCATGATGACGGTGATGATGTTGCTAGCGACGCAGGGCTTCGCCTAAGCACCGCTACGATATGATCGAGGTGGATTATGGTGGAGGGGGCAACACACGTGGCTTGGAACAATCAACTTGTGTGTCCTAGGGTGCCCCCTGCCCCCGTATATAAAGGAGCAAGGGGAGAGGCCGGTCGTCCCTTGCAGGGCACGCCAGGAGGAGGAGTCCTCCTCCTAGTAGGAGTAGGACTCCCCTTTCCTACTCCTACTAGGAGGGGAAAGGAAGGAGGAAAGGGAGAAGGAAAGGGGAGCCTGAAGGAAATATGCCCTAGAGGCAATAATAAAGTTATTATTTATTTCCTTATATCATGATAAATGTTTATTATTCATGCTAGAATCGTATTAACCGGAAACATAATACATGTGTGAATACATAGACACACGGAGTGTCACTAGTATGCCTCTTCTTGACTAGCTCGTTGATCAAAGATGGTTATGTTTCCTAACCATAGACATGAGTTGTCATTTGATTAAAGGGATCACATCATTAGGAGAATGGTGTGATTGACTTGACCCATTCCGTTAGCTTAGCACTTGATCGTTTAGTTTGTTGCTATTGCTTTCTTCACAACTTATTCATGTTCCTATGACTATGAGATTATGCAACTCCCGTTTACCGGAGGAACACTTTGTGTGCTACCAAATGTCACAACGTAACTGGGTGATTATAAAGGTGCTCTATAGGTGTCTCCGAAGGTACTTGTTGGGTTGGCGTATTTCGAGATTAGGATTTGTCACTCCGATTGTCAGAGAGGTATCTCTGGGCCCTCTCGGTAATGCACATCACTTAAGCCTTGCAAGCATTGCAACTAATAAGTTAGTTGCGGGATGATGTATTACAGAACGAGTAAAGAGACTTGCCGGTAACGAGATTGAACTAGGTATTGAGATACCGACGATGAATCTCGGGCAAGTAACATACCGATGACAAAGGGAACAACGTATGTTGTTATGCGATCTGACCGATAAAGATCTTTGTAGAATATGTAGGAGCCAATATGAGCATCCAGGTTCCGCTATTGGCTATTGACCAGAGACGTGTCTCGGTCATGTCTACATAGTTCTCAAACCCGTAGGGTCCGCACGCTTAAAGTTCGGTGACTATCGTAATTAGGGTTTTTGTGTTTTGATGTACCGAAGGTTGTTCGGTGTCCCGGATGTGATCACGGGCATGACGAGGAGTCTCGAAATGGTCGAGACATAAAGATTGATATATTAGAAGCCTATATTTGGATATCGGAAACGTTCCGGGTGAAATCGGGATTTTACCGGAGTACCGGGGGGTTACCGGAACCCCCACCCCCCGGGGGGGTTATTGGGCCTACATGGGCCATTAGGGAGAAGAGGAGGGCCGGCTAGGGTAGGCCGCGCGCCCCCTCCCCCCTAGTCCGAATAGGACAAGGAAGCGGGGGCGGCGCCCCCCTTTCCTCTTTCTCCCTTCCCCCTTCCTTTTCCAACAAGGCAAGAGGGGGGAGTCCTACTCCCAGTGGGAGTAGGACTCTTCCAGGCGCGTCCCTAGGGCCGGCCGCACCTCCCCCTCTCCCTCCTTTATATACGGAGGCAAGGGGGCACCCCATGACACACAAGTTGATCTTCATGATCGTTCCTTAGCCGTGTGCGGTGCCCCCTTCCACCATATTCCACCTCGGTCATATCGTAGTGGTGCTTAGGCGAAGCCCTGCGTCGGTAGAACATAATCACCATCATCACGCCGTCGTGCTCACGAAACTCTCCCTCAATGTTTTGTTGGATCGAAGCTCGAGGGACGTCACCGAGTTGAACGTGTGCAGAACTCGGAGGTGTCGTATGTTCGGTACTTGGATTGGTCAGTTCGGGAAGACGTACGACTACTTCCTCTACATTGTGTCAACGCTTCCGTTGCCAGTCTACGAGGGTACGTAGACTACACTCTCCCCTCCCGTTGCTATGCATCACCATGATCTTGTGTGTGAGTAGGATTTTTTTTTAAATTACTACGTTACCCAACAGAGCCCCCCCTTCCCTAGTCCAACTCGGACCAGAGGGGATGGGGGCGCGCGGCTTGCCCTGGCCGGCCCTCTCTCTCTCTTCACTAAGGCCCATGTGGCCCATTACTTCTCTCGGGGGGTTCCGGTAACCCTCCGGCACTCCGGTTTTCTCCGAAATCACCCGGAACACTTCCGGTATCTGAATATAGTCGTCCAATATATTAATATTTATGTCTCGGCCATTTTGAGACTCCTCGACGTGTCCATGATCACATCCGGGACTCCAAACTACCTTTGGTACATCAAATCACATAAAGTCATAATACCGATCGTCACCGAATGTTAAGCGTGTGGACCCTACAGGTTCAAGAACTATGTAGACATGACCGAGACACGTCTTCGGTCAATAACCAATAGCGAACCTAGATGCTCATATTGGATCCTACATATTCTACGGAGATCTTTATCGGTCAAACCGCATAACAACATACGTTGTTCCCTTTGTCATCGGTATGTTACTTGCCCGAGATTCAATCATCGGTATCTCAATACCTAGCTCAATCTCGTTACCGGCAAGTCTCTTTACTCGTTTCGTAATGCATCATCCCGCAACTAACTCATTAGTTGCATTTCTTACAAGGCTTATAGTGATGTGCATTACCGAGAGGGCCCAAAGATACCTCTCCGACAATCAGAGTGATAAATGATAATCTCGATCTATGCCAACTCAACAAGTACCATCGGAGACACTTGTATAGTACCTTTATAATCACCCAGTTACATTGTGACGTTTGGTAGCACACAAAGTGTTCCTCCGGTAATCGGGAGTTGCATAATCTCATAGTCATAGGAACATGTATAAGTCATGAAGAAAGCAATAGCAGTAAACTAAAATGATCAAGTGCTAAGCTAACGGAATGGGTCATGTCAATCACATCATTCTCCTAATGATGTGATCCCATTTATCAAATGACAACTCATGTCTATGGTTAGGAAACATAACCATCTTTGACCAACGAGCTAGTCAAGTAGAGGCATACTAGTGACACTCTGTTTGTCTATGTATTCACACACGTATTATGTTTCCGATTAATACAATTCTAGCATGAATAATAAACATTTATCACGAAATAAGGAAATAGATAATAACTTTATTATTGCCTCTAGGGCATATTTCCTTCAGTCTCCCACTAGCACTAGAGTCAATAATCTAGACTACACAGTAATGATTCTAACACCCATGGAGCCTTGGTGTTGATCATGTTTTTCTCGTGAGAGAGGCTTAGTCAATGGGTGTGCAACATTCAGATCCGTATATATCTTGCAAATCTCTATGTCTCCCACCTGGACTTGAGCGCGGATGGAATTGAAGCGTCTCTTGATGTGTTTGGTTCTCTTGTGAAATCTGGATTCCTTTGTCAAGGCAATTGCACCAGTATTGTCACAAAAGATTTTCATTGTACCCGATGCACTAGTATGACACCTAGATCGGATATGAACTCCTTCATCCAGACTCCTTCAATTGCTGCTTCTGAAGCAGCTATGTACTCTGCTTCACACGTAGATCCCGCCACGACGCTTTGTTTAGAACCGCTCCAACTGAGAGCTCCACCGTTCAATATAAACACGTATCCGGTTTGCGATTTAGCATCGTTTGGATCAGTGTCAAAGCCTGCATCGACGTAACCATTTACGACGAGCTCTTTGTCACCTCCATAAATGAGAAACATATCCTTAGTCCTTTTCTGGTATTTCAGGATGTTCTTGACCGCTGTCCAGTGATCCACTCCTAGATTACTTTGGTACCTCCCTGCTAAACTAATAGCAAGGCACACATCAGGTCTGGTACACAGCATTGCATACATGATAGAGCCTATGGCTGAAGCATAGGGAACACTTTTCATTTTCTCTCTATCTTCTGCAGTGGTCGGGCATTGAGTCTTACTCAACTTCAAACCTTCTAACACAGGCAAGAACCCTTTCTTAGCTTGATCCATTTTGAACTTCTTCAAAACTTTATCAAGGTATGTGCTTTGTGAAAGTCCAATTAAGCGTCTTGATCTATCTCTATAGATCTTGATGCCCAATGTATAAGCAGCTTCACCGAGGTCTTTCATTGAAAAACTCTTATTCAAGTATCCTTTTATGCTATCCAAAAATTCTATATCATTTCCAATCAACAATATGACATCCACATATAATATTAGAAATGCTACAGAGCTCCCACTCACTTTCTTGTAAATACAGGCTTCTCCAAAAGTATGTATAAAACCATATGCTTTGATCACACTATCAAAACGTTTATTCCAACTCCGAGAGGCTTGCACCAGTCCATAAATGGATCGCTGGAGCTTGCACACTTTGTTAGCACCCTTTGGATTGAGAAAACCTTCAGGTTGCATCATATACAACTCTTCTTCCAGAAATCCATTCAGGAATGCAGTCTTCACATCCATTTGCCAAATTTCATAATCATAAAATGCGGGAATTGCTAACATGATTCAGACAGACTTAAGCATTGCTATGGGTGAGAAGGTCTCATTGTAGTCAACTCCTTGAACTTGTCGAAAACCTTTCGCAACAAGTCGAGCTTTGTAGACATTAACGTTACCGTCAGCGTCAGTCTTCTTCTTGAAGATCCATTTATTCTCGATGGCTTGCCGATCATCGGGCAAGTCAACCAAAGTCCACACTTTGTTCTCATACATGGATCGCATCTTAGATTTCATGGCCTCAAGCCATTTTGCAGAATCTGGGCTCATCATCCCTTCCTCATAGTTCATAGGTTTGTCATGGTCAAGTAACATGACCTCCAGAACAGGATTACCGTATCACTCTGGTGCGGATCTTACTCTGGTTGACCTACGAGGTTTGGTAGTAACTTGATCTGAAGTTTCATGATCATCATCATTGGCTTCCTCACTAATTGCTGTAGGTGTCACAGGAACCGGTTTTTGTGATGGACTACTTTCCAATAAGGGAGCAGGTACAGTTACCTCATCAAGTTCTATTCCTCCCTCTCACTTCTTTTGAGAGAAACTCCCTCTCTAGAAAGGATCCATTCTTTGCAACAAATGTCTTGCCTTCGGATCTGTGATAGAAGGCGTACCCAATAGTCTCCTTTGGGTATCCTATGAAGACACATTTCTCCTATTTAGGTTCGAGCTTATCAGGTTGAAGCTTTTTCACATAAGCATCGCAGCCCCAAACTTTAAGAAACGACAACTTTGGTTTCTTGCCAAACCATTGTTCATAAGGCGTCGTCTCAACGGATTTAGATGGTGCCCTATTTAATGTGAATGCAGTTGTCTCTAAAGCATAACCCCAAAAAGATAGCGGTAAATCAGTAAGAGGCATCATAGATCGCACCATATCTAGTAAAGTGCGATTACGATGTTCGGACACACCATTACGCTGTGGTGTTCCAGGTGGCGTGAGTTGCGAAACTATTCCGCATTGTTTCAAATGAAGACCAAACTCGTAACTCAAATATTCTCCTCCACGATCAGATCGTAGAAACTTTATTTTCTTGTTACGATGATTTTCCACTTCACTCAGAAATTCTTTGAACTTTTCAAATGTTTCAGACTTATGTTTCATCAAGTAGATATACCCATATCTACTCAAATCATTTGTGAAGGTGAGAAAATAACGATACCCGCCGCGAGCCTCAACACTCATCGGACCACATACATCAGTATGTATGATTCCAACAAATTTGTTGCTCGCTCCATAGTTCCGGAGAACGGCATTTTAGTCATCTTGCCCATGAGGCATGGTTCGCAGGTACCAAGTGATTCCAAAAGTCCATCATAATGGAGTTTCTTCATGCGCTTTACACCAATACGACCTAAACGGTAGTGCCATAAATAAGTTGCACTATCATTATCAACTCTGCATCTTTTGGCTTCAACATTATGAATATGTGTATCACTACTATCGAGATTCATTAAAAATAGACCACTCTTCAAGGGTGCATGACCATAAAAGATATTACTCATATAAATAGAACAACCATTATTCTCTGATTTAAATGAATAACCATCTCGCATCAAACAAGATCCAGATATAATGTTCATGCTCAACGTTGGCACCAAATAACAATTATTCAGGTCTAAAACTAATCCCAAAGGTAGATGTAGAGGTAGCGTGCCGACGACGATCACATCAACTTTGGAACCATTTCCCATGCGCATCATCACCTCGTCCTTAGCCAATCTTCGCTTAATCCGTAGTCCCTGTTTCGAGTTGCAAATATTAGCAATAGAACCAGTATCAAATACCCAGGTGATACTGCAAGCTTTAGTAAGGTACACATCAATAACATGTATATCACACATACCTTTGTTCACCTTGCCATCCTTCTTATCCACAAATACTTGGGGCAGTTTCGCTTCAAGTGACCAGTCCCTTTGCAGTAGAAGCACTCTGTCTCAAGCTTAGGTCCAGACTTGGGTTTCTTCTCTTGAGAAACAACTTGTTTGTCATTCTTCTTGAAGTTCCCTTTCTTCTTCCCTTTACCCTTTTTCTTGAAACTGGTGGTCTTGCTGACCATCAACACTTGATGCTCCTTCTTGATTTCTACCTCCGCAGCCTTTAGCATTGTGAAGAGCTCGGGAATTGTCTTATCCATCCCTTGCATGTTATAGTTCATCATGAAGCTCTTGTAGCTTGGTGGAAGTGATTGAAGAATTCTGTCAATGACACTATCATCCAGAAGATTAACTCCCAGTTGAATTAAGTGATTGTTATACCCAGACATTTTGAGTATATGTTCACTGACAGAACTATTCTCCTCCATCTTGCAGCTGTAGAACTTATTGGAGACCGCATATCTCTCAATCCGGGCATTTGCTTGAAATATTAACTTCGACTCCTGGAACATCTCATATGCTCCATGACGTTCAAAATGTCGTTGAAGTCCCGGTTCTAAGCCATAAAGCATGGCACATTGAATTGTCGAGTAGTCATCAGCTTTACTTTGCTAGACGTTCATAACATCTGTTTAAGCTCCTACAGCAGGTTTGGCACCTAGCGGTGCTTCCAGGACGTAATTCTTCTCTGCAGCAATGAGGATAACCCTCAAGTTACGGACCCAGTCCGTGTAATTGCTACCATCATCTTTCAACTTTGCTTTCTCAAGGAACGCATTAAAATTCAACGGAACAACGGCATGGGCCATCTATCTACAACAACATAGACAAGCAAAATACTATCAGGTACTAAGTTCATGATGAATTAAAGTTCAATTAATCATATTTAAGAACTCCCACTTAGATAGACTTCCCTCTAATCATCTAAGTGATCACGTGATCCAAATCAACTAAACCATGACCGATCATCACGTGAAATGGAGTAGTTTTCAATGGTGAACATCACTATGTTGATCATATCTACTATATGATTCACGCTCGACCTTTCGGTCTCAGTGTTCCGATGCCATTTCTGTTATATGCTAGGCTCGTTAAGTTTAACTTGAGTATTCCGCGTGTGCAACTGTTTTGCACCAGTTGTATTTGAACGTAGAGCCTATCACACCCGATCATCACGTGGTGTCTCAGCACGAAGAACTTTCACAACGGTGCATACTCAGGGAGAACACTTATATCTTCATAATTTAGTGAGAGATCATCTTATAATGCTACCGTCAATCAAAGAAAGATAAGATGCATAAAAGATAAACATCGCATGCAATCAATATAAGTGATATGATATGGCCATCATCATCTTGTGCTTGTGATCTCCATCTCTGAAGCACCGTCATGATCACCATCGTCACCGGCGCGACACCTTGATCTCCATCATAGTATCGTTGTCGTCTCGCCAACTTATGCTTCTACGACTATCGCTACCGCTTAGTGATAAAGTAAAGCATTACAGGGCGATTGCATTGCATACAATAAAGCGACAACCATATGGCCCCTGCCAGTTGCCGATAACTCGGTTACAAAACATGATCATCTCATACAATAAAATATAGCATCATGCCTTGACCATATCACATCACAACATGCCCTGCAAAAACAAGTTAGACGTCCTCTACTTTGTTGTTGCAAAGTTTTACGTGGCTACTACGGGCTGAGCAAGAACCGTTCTTACCTACGCATCAAAACCACAATGATAGTTCGTCAAGTTAGTGATGTTTTAACCTTCTAAAGGACCGAGCGTAGCCACACTTGGTTCAACTAAAGTTGGAAAAACTGACACCCGCCAGCCACCTGTGTGCAAAGCACGTCGGTAGAACCAGTCTCGCGTAAGCGTACGCGTAATGTCTGTCCGGGCCGCTTCATCCAACAATACCGCCGAACAAAAGTATGACATGCTGGTAAGCAGTATGACTTGTATCGCACTCAACTCACTTGTCAAGTTTAACCCGAGTATTTCTGTGTGTGCAAAACTGGCTTGCACCCGTTGTATGTGAACGTAGAGCTTATCACACCCGATCATCACGTGGTGTCTCACATGACGAACTTTGGCAACGGTGCATACTCAGGGAGAACACTTGTACCTTGAAATTTAGTGAGAGATCATCTTATAATGCTACCGTCAATCAAGCAGAATAAGATGCATAAAGGATAAACATCACATGCAATCAATATAAGTGATATGATATGGCCATCATCATCTTGTGCCTTTGATCTCCATCTCCAAAGCACCGTCATGATCACCATCGTCACCGGCGCACCTTGATCTCCATCGTAGCATCGTTGTCGTCTCGTCAAATATTGCTTCTACGACTATCGCTACAATTTAGTGATAAAGTAAAGCAATTATAGGGTGATTGCATTGCATACAATAAAGCGAGAACCATATGGCTCCTGCCAGTTGCCGATAACTCCGTTAAAAAACATGATCACCTCATACAATAAAATATAGCATCATGCCTTGACCATATCACATCACAACATGCCCTGCAAAAACAAGTTAGACGTCCTCTACTTTGTTGTTGCAAGTTTTACGTGGCTGCTACGGGCTGAGCAAGAACCATTCTTACCTACGCATCAAAAACCACAACGATATTTCATCAAATTAGTGTTGTTTTAACCTTCAACAATGACCGGGCATAGTCACACTCGGTTCAACTAAAGTTGGAGAAACTGACACCCGCCAGCCACCTGTGTGCAAAGCACGTCGATAGAACCAGTCTCGCATAAGCGTACGCGTAATGTCGGTCCGGGGCGCTTCATCCAACAATACCGTCAAACCAAAGTATGACATGCTGGTAAGCAGTATGACTTGTATCGCCCACAACTCACTTGTGTTCTACTCGTGCATATAACATCTACGCATAAACCTGGCTCTGATACCACTGTTGAGGAACGTAGTAATTTCAAAAAAATTCCTACGCACACGCAAGATCATGGTGATGCATAGCAACGAGAGAGGAGAGTATCGTCTACGTACCCTCGTAGACCGTAAGTAGAAGCATTATGAGAACGCGGTTGATGTAGTCGTACGTCTTCACGATGCGACCGATCCAAGTATCGAACGTATGGCACCTCCGAGTTCAGGACACGTTTAGCTCGATGACGTCCCACGAACTCCGATCCAATAGAGCTTCACAGGAGAGTTCCGTCAGCACGACGGCGTGATGACGGTGATGATGTTGCTACCGACATAGGGCTTCGCCTAAGCACCGCTATGATATGATCGAGGTGGATTATGGTAGAGGGGGGAACAGCACACGGCTTGGAACAATCAACTTGTGTGTCCTAGGGTGCCCCCTGCCCCCGTATATAAAGGAGCAATGGGGGAGGCCGGCCAGCCCTTGCAGGGCACACCAGGAGGAGGAGTCCTCCTCCTAGTAGGAGTAGGACTCCCCTTTCCTACTCCTACTAGAAGGGAGAAAGGAAGGAGGAAAGGGAGAAGGAAAGGGGGGCGTCGCCCCCCCTTCCCTAGTCCAATTCAGGCCAGAGGGGATGGGGGCGCGCGGCCTGCCCTTGCCGGCCCTCTCTC
>NC_041390.1:542389123-542412251 GCF_002162155.2 Triticum dicoccoides
ACTCCGGTTTTCTCCAAAATCACCCGGAACACTTCCGGTATCCGAATATAGTCGACCAATATATTAATATTTATGTCTCGACCATTTAGAGACTCCTCGTCATGTCCGCGATCACATCCGGGACTCCGAACTACCTTCGTTACATCAAATCACATAAACTCATAATACCGATCGTCACCGAACGTTAAGCGTGCGTACCCTACGGGTTCGAGAACTATGTAGATATGACCGAGACACGTCTCCGGTCAATAACCAATAGCAGAACCTGGATGCTCATATTGGCTCCTACATATTCTACGAAGATCTTTATCGGTCAAACCGCATAACAACATATGTTGTTCCCTTTGTCATCGGTATGTTACTTGCCCGAGATTCTATCGTCGGTATCTCAATACCTAGCTCAATCTCATTACCGGCAAGTCTCTTTACTCGTTCCATAATGCATCATCTCGCAACTAACTCATTAGTTGCATTGCTTGCAAGGCTTATAGTGATGTGCATTACCGAGAGGGCCCACAGATACATCTCCGACAATCGGAGTGACAAATCCTAATCTCGATCTATGCCAACTCAACAATTACCATCGGAGACACCTGTAGAGTACCTTTGTAATCACCCAGTTACGTTGTGACGTTTGGTAGCACACAAAGTGTTCCTCCGGTAATCGGGAGTTGCATAATCTCATAGTCATAGGAACATGTATAAGTCATGAAGAAAGCGATAGCAGTAAACTAAAACGATCAAGTGCTAAGCTAACGGAATGGGTCATGTCAATCACATCATTCTCCTAATGATGTGATCCCGTTTATCATATGACAACTCATGTCTATGGTTAGGAAACATAACCATCTTTGACCAACGAGCTAGTCAAGTAGAGGCATACTAGTGACACTGTTTGTCTATGTATTCACACATGTATTATGTTTCTGCTTAATACAATTCTAGCATGAATAATAAACATTTATCACGAAATAAGGAAATAAATAATAACTTTATTATTTCCTCTAGGGCATATTTCCTTCAACTTTAACCAACATCTCCATCATCAAACTTGAGTGCTTGCAAGATGTCCTTGGCCAGACCTGGTGGGAGGAGAGATGAGCCCTAGGCGTCCATAGAAGGATTTGTCAGCTACATTTGATTGACAATGGTGCTCTTAACATAGTTGCCAGATGCTCGCAGACAATATCCAACTCCTCTTTCTTTTCAATTGGATAGGGGATAGCATAGTTCCTCATTGTTCTAAAAATCTTACACATAATTGCTTAATGTCCATCCAGAACACACCGTAAAAAACCATATTATCTCTATATTTCTAGATACACTAAAGAACTACAAAAGTAACTAGTTTCAACAACATGTGTTTTTTGTTAGCAACCTACTCCCTCCGTTCCTAAATATTTGTCTTTTTAGAGATTTCAAATGGACTACCGCATACAAATGTATATAAACATATTTTAGAGTGTAGATTCACTCATTTTGCTCTGTATGTAGTCACTTGTCGAAATCTCTAGAAAGACAAATGTTTAGGAACGGAGGGAGTAGTATCTAGCAACAGATTCAAAGGATACACCAACACACAAATGTAAATAAGTAGAAATCAGAACCCAAATTTAGTATCTACTACACAAGTGAAAAATGGATTCATGTTCAATACAGAATAAGCAATCCTCACACTTAGCCATGTTTCTTTTTTCATATTGTCTTTGGTCATGAGCTTGAAACCACAGAAAAATGTGTATTCTAGGGGGGCGTAAATTTTCCAGATAACACGTGAAAGGATTGAGAGGTTGACTAGGGGGGTGTGAATATGATACTAATTTTTTTGAGCTTAACTGCCAATTTTGGGTTAATGCAGATAAAGTAAGTTATCTTGATATGCAACTACTCTGTCCGTTTCATAATGTAGTGCGTACAGATTTTTTGGGAAGTCAAAGTTTGCAAACTATGATCAAGTTTATAGATAAAACTATTTACATTTACAATACCAAATATATAAAATATGAAACTACATCTTATGATGAATTAAATGAAATATCTTTGGCATTCCAGATGGAAATGTTTTTTCCATGGACTTGGTTAAAATTAGTAGTTTGACTTTTCAAATGTCTATATGCACTACATTATAGAACTGAGGGGATAGATGGGAGCAACCTATATGGCAAGCAAGTAGAAAAGCAAGGTATTCTAGGCAACAAGCTACTAGCTCTGTCCTGGTTTATTGGTCCTCTTCGTATTTTATGCCAAAATTTGACCATATACTTAACTAACAAAATGTTAATGCATGTTATAAAAAATTATATCATTGGATTCGTATTTCAACATAGCTTCGAATGATACTAATTTTTATGACATGCGATAACATTTTGTTAATTAAACCAATGGTCAAATTTTGGCACAAAATACTAAAAGGACCAATAAATCATGACGGGGGTAGTAGATAGCAAGATAACAAACATACAATGCAAGTAAATATACATGAAATGATTAACCACAAGTTAGTGGAGGATATGATTTTTATCCCAGGGTTCATACTCTTTACGAAGTGTTAATCTTTGTTGGAGGAATGCCAAAGCCAAAGCTCCAGAGTACCACCAAGTGGCTCACCTTATTATCTGTTTGAGTCACTCCCAATGGACGAGCCTCAAATCACTTGAGTTTGATCTTAAAGGTGGCCACAACACCTTTACAAACTTCCTAGAGCACACCACAAGCAAGGAAACTTTTGGGCCTTGACTCATATCGCCTAAGAGCCCAAAACACCAAGATTAACAAGTGTTGGTGAAGAACAAGTTGGGGCATCATGAATTGATTTGGTGAAAGTAAAGGTCGGCTGAACCTCTTCCAATCCCTATAGAATAGGAGTGTCTAGGTGGAGGGATAGGAAGCAATCGAGCTTTCAGGGCTTAGGAATGGTGGAGCAAGCTCAAGTAAAATCTTAGAGGTGGGAGGAGGAAGAAGGGGGGTTTATACCCCTAGGCATTTGCGGCCGTTGCCCCGCAGGACCCCAGGTACCTGGGTTTAAGGGCCCGAGGACCCAGACTCAGCCAAGCATAAGCTCTCTAGTGATTTAGGGAGACCCGGGGTGGTAAGTAGGTTGAGACCTACTCCGAGGATCCGTGCGTTGAGGACCCCGGGGACTCGATCCATCCTCTCACTAGCCTCCGCCAATGTCTACTTTGGGGACCTCTTCCCTGGCAACAGATTACACTATCTATCACAAGCTTTGCTCCTAGCTCAACGGCCTCACTTGCAAAGACCGGTTTGTTCATGGCTAGACAGGAGGTCCGCTAATCCTTTCCCATTTCGAGCTTCTTCTTTATTTGGTTTCTCTGATGAGAAAGGCCAGGAGGATGACAACAAGTAGCGGAAGCAGCAATGTCAGGCAGCGACAACCATCAACGGGAGCGCCACATTGATTCCTTGGTGAGTTTCTCTTATCTACGCGATAAGTATGAATCTCTAAGGTGCACAATATAGAATTAAGAAAGCATTAAAAATCTACATGAACTATGCATTCCTATCTTTGCACCGTAGTGTGTAGTCAGTTGGGATTTTTGCAAAAAAACTTTTGATATATTCATCATGCCATGACAGTACAAAGAATACAAAAATAACAAAACAATTGCATACATGTCCATATACCACATAGCAATGACTACAAGCACTAGAGCGAGCGGTAGGTGCGCCGCCTTCATCGCCCCTCCTTCATGAGCCGGGACAAACTTGTTGTAGTAGACAGTCAGGAAGTAGCCGTGTTTAGGCCCCATATGACTAATGCGCCAGAATAGCGATTGTCGCCGACGAAGAGATGTATAGATCAAAAAAATCCAACCTGTAGACATACGAACAAAGACTGGATCCAAAGAGATCCACCAAAGACCAGCACCGACCAAATCTTGCGGGATCCATCCAATAAACACATCATCGAAACAGGGGCTAGACGGGAAGAACCTTATTACATCCTTAGATAGCCACCACCGCCTCCTTTTTGAGAAGGACACAAATCCTAAACAAACCCATAAGAATATCTAAAATTGTAGCAAGATCCCTCCCACCGGCAAGGGTCGTGGTCCACCGTGCCTCCATGGCCCTAGGGCCATGGAAGACGAGGCAGACCAGCGACGGCGACGGGAGGCATAGAAATCATAAGCGTCTTTTCTTTGAAGAGGAGGCGGTGACTACGTTTGAAGATGCTATAGTAGTTTATTGGACTGACCACCCCTTAGGCTGCCCGTAATGGGAGTATTATAGGTAGTATCATGCATGCCAACTAAGCAATTTAGATGAGGTGGCATAGAATTAAATGAAGAAAGAGAGGCTTGAGTATCATATCATGATACCGTATCATATTAAATCATATGCTACTTTGTGTCATGTATGGCAATAAATGTAGTCCTCTATGATACCAACATATGATACTATGCATTACAGATGTAGTGTCACAGACTAGTATCATATGCATGATACTAGTACAACCAGCTTTATCCTCCGTAGCCTAATTTATTGATCTGCTAAGAGCAACTCTAGCAGATCCCGCAAAAACTTGACCCGCAAAACGCGTTTGTGGTTTCACGAAGATCGTGTTTGCGGGTCAAAAATTAGCGCGACCGAACAGAAACCGTATCTAAACCTGCATAATCTGAAAAAAACATTTCCGCGGGAGAAATTGCACAAACATGGTTCATCACATACTACATATATTTTACATGATCAACAAACTACAAGCATAGTTCACACTACATACTATGTGAACTAGTACTAGAGGGGGTCGGATCTGACGGCTGCGAGGTCACGGCAAACAGACGACGCTGTGGAGGAGAAGGATGCTCAATCCTCCTCGTCGGAGCTGCACAGATCGACGTACTTTGCTGCCTGCTCCTCGTGGATGTGGCGCCACTCATCCTCCTTCTCCTTGGTGGCGAGGTTGGCGGCGACCGCCTCCCGCCACTGGAGGGCTTCAAGCTCTTCGGTGTGGCGCCGGCGCTCCGCCTCCTCGCGCACGCTTCGCTCGGCGATGGCGGCCACAACGACGTCGACGTAGTCTTTCGGCCCAACGACTCCACGGCGGCCGAACGGAGCGGGCTCCTCGGGATCCTCCTTCACGAGGACGAAGGGGAACGCGTCCGGCTCCTCCGGCTCCTCCTCGTCCTATGACCACTCCCTCTTCACGGGGAGAAGGCCCGCGCCGGAGGAGGAGGAGCTCCCGGCGTACGAAGACCTCGCGGAGGAGAAGGACGCGCGCTGGCGGTCGTACTCCATGGTCTTGCTCCGCTGGAAGCTCGCCGGCGGCGACAGGCCGCGGTTGGTCCACTTTCGGGCCCCGCGCTTCCTCGCGTCATCTGACCGAGAGCGCCCGAGGGAGTCCTGGATTAGGGGGTCTCCGGACAGTCGGACTATATCCTTTGGCCAGACTATTGGACTATGAAGGTACAAGATTGAAAACTTCGTCTCGTGTCCGGATGGGACTCTACTTGGCGTGGAAGGCAAGCTAGGCAATATGAATATGTATATCTCATCCCTTGTAACCGACCTTGTGTAACCCTAGCTCCCGTCGGTGTCTATATAAACTGGAGGGGTTTTAGTCCGTAGGACAACATATAATCATACCATAGGCTAGCTTCTAGGGTTTAGCCTCTACGATCGCATGGTAGATCAACTCTTGTAATACCCATATCATCAGGAACAATCAAGCAGGACGTAGGGTATTACCTCCATCAAGAGGGCCCGAACCTGGGTAAACATCGTGTCCCCTGCCTCCTGTTACCATTCGCCTTAGACACACAGTTCGGGACCCCCTACCCAAGATCCGCCGGTTTTGACACGGACATTGGTGCTTTCATTGAGAGTTCCACTGTGCCGTCACCATAAGGCTCGATGGCTCCTTCGATCATCGGTAACGATGCGGTCCAGGGTGAGGTTTTCCTCCCCGGACAGATCTTCGTATTCGGCGGCTTCACACTGCGGGCCAATTCGCTTGGCTATATGGAGCAGATCGAGAGCTATGCCCCTGGCCATCAGGTCAGATTTGGAAACTTGAATTACACGACCAACATCCACGGAGACTTGATCTTCGACGGATTCGAGCCCATGCCAGGTGTGCCGCTTAGTCGCGACGAGCATGACGTAACTCTGCCGTCGGACAATGTTCGGGAGATCACATCTGTAACTACTCCAGCCATCAATCCGGAGCAAATTGCGCCATCCGAGAGCGGAGGGATAAACCCCGCCACGGAGGCCGCACTCTCAGTGGTGATAGATCCGGATACTAACTTCACCCCTTACGAGAGCTGTGTCGCCAAACCACTGGATTCTTCTCCAGCCACGGGCTCCGAGCCGCCTGCATCTGCACCCATCGAATCCGATTGGGTGCCGATCATGGAGTTCACCTCCGCGGATATCTTTCAGCACTCACCTTTCAGCGATGTGCTAAATCCATTAAGGTCTCTCTCCCTGTCAGGAGAACCTTGGCCGAACTATGTCCGGCTAGAATGGGATGCAGACGGCGAAGAAATTCGCTGCCCACCCACCACCCACTTAGTAGCCACTATCGACGACTTAACCGACATGCTCAACTTCGACTCCGAAGACTTCGATGGTATGTACGACGACACCGAAGACGAACAGGAACCACCGCCCACAGGGCGCTGGATCGCCACCTCAGCATATGATATATACATGGTGGACACCCCCAAAGAAGGCAATGGCGACGAGACAGCGGAGGATGACCCCTCCAAGAAGCAACCCAAGCGCCGACATCAGTGGCGCTGCTCTAAGTCCCGCCACAGCAAGAACAGTGATACTGGCACAGGAGACAATAACACTCCGGATAATGTCGAAGACAACAACAATCCCCTCCAGCATGATGTAGAGCCGAAGGACGAACAAGCTAGCCCTCCAGAGCGGGCAGCAGATGGAGAACCGAAGGAGGACAATTACATGCCTCTCTCCGAAGACGAGGCGAGCCTCGGCGATGAAGAATTTATCGTGCCTGAGGACCCCGTCAAGCAAGAGCGCTTCAAGCGCCGGCTTATGGCCACGACAAAGAGCCTGAAGAAAAAGCAGCAACAGCTTCAAGCTGATCAAGACTTGCTAGCAGACAGGTGGACCAAAGTCCTTGCGGCCGAAGAGTATGAACTCGAGCGCCCCTCCAAGAGTTACCCAAAACGCAGGCTGCTACCTAATACGTCTCCGTCGTATCTATAATTTTTGATTGTTCCATGCCAATATTATTCAAATTTCATATACTTTTGGCAACTTTTTATACTATTTTTGGGACTAACATATTGATCCAGTGCCCAGTGCCAGTTCATGTTTGTTGCATGTTTTTTGTTTCGCAGAATATCCATATCAAACGGAGTCCAAACGGAATAAAAACTGACGGACATTTTTTTGGAATATATATGATTTTTGGGAAGAAGAATCCACGCGAGACGATGCTCGAGGGGCCCATGAGGTAGCGGGCGCGCCCCAGGGTGTCAGGTGCGCCCCTGACCCTCGTGGCCACCCCATAAGGTGGTTGGTGCCCTTCTTTCAAAGCTAATTTCTAGATAGAGATTGTGTCAAAATTTCAGCCCAATCGGAGTTACGGATCTCCGAGAATATAAGAAACGGTGAAAGGGAAGAATGTGGAAACGCAGAAACAAAGAGAGACAGAGAGACAGATCCAATCTCAGAGGGGCTCTCGCCCCACCCGTGCCATGGAGGCCATGGACCAGAGGATAAACCCTTCTCCCATCTAGGGAGGAGGTCAAGGAAGAAGAAGAAGAAGGAGGGGGGCTCTCCCCCCCTCGCTTCCGGTGGCACCGGGGGCCATGATCATCACCGCGATCTACACCAACACCTCCACCATATTCACCAACATCTCCATCACCTTCCCCCTCTATCTACAGTGGTCCACTCTCCCGCAACCCGCTGTACCCTCTACTTGAACATGGTGCTTTATGCTTCATATTATTATCCAATGATGTATTGCCATCCTATGATGTTTGAGTAGATTTTCATTGTCCTATCGGTGGTTGATGAATTGCTATGATTGATTTAATTTGCTTGTGGTTATGTTGCTGTCCTTTGGTGCCCATCATATGATTGCGCGCGTGGATCACACCCTAGGGTTAGTTGTATGTTGATAGGACTATGTATTGGAGGGCAAGAGTGACAGAAGCTTCAACCTAGCGTAGAAATTGATGCATACGGGATTGAAGGGGGACCAATATATCTTAATGCTATGGTTGGGTTTTACCTTAATGAACATTAGTAGTTGCGGATGCTTGCTAATAGTTCCAATCATAAGTGCATAGAATTTCGAGTCAGGGATGACATGCTAGCAGTGGCCTCTCCCACATAATACTTGCTATCGGTCTAGTGAAGTAGTCAATTGCTTAGGGGCAATTTCACAACTCCTACCACCACTTTTCCACACTCGCTATATTTACTTTATTGTTTCTTAACCTAAACAGCCCCTACTTTTTATTTACGTGCTCTTTATTATCTTGCAAACCTATCCAACAACACCTACAAAGTACTTCTAGTTTCATACTTGTTCTAGTAAAGTGAACGTCAAGCGTGCGTAGAGTTGTATTGATGGTTGATAGAACTTGAGGGAATATTTGTTCTAACTTTAGCTCCTCGTTGGGTTCGACACTCTTACTTATCAAAAACTGTTGTGATCCCCTGTACTTGTGGGTTATCAAGACCTTTTTCTGGTGTCGTTGCCGGGGAGCAATAGCGTGGGGTGAATATTCTCGTGTGTGCTTGTTTGCTTTATCACTAAGTAATTTTTATTTACTGTCCTTAGTTGTTTTCTACCTTTATTTATGGGTAGGAAACGCAAAATACCAAAAAAAATAGTTGTACCTACTGAACCAATGGTTGAAGAACCACTCAAAATCTATCACACTGCTGAAGCTTTTTACTTGGATCATCTTCGATCCCTTTGTGCTCGTGCCGAAACCCTAACTAGCTTAGTTGAGGGAAAATCCTTAGATGAGCATGCTTGTTATGTGCGACACTGTATATCTAAAAAAGGGAAACTATTATGGAGTCAAATTCAATGTTTGCAATGCTATGCTTGGAATTTATGTGAGATATATGATTTTACTTGTTGTTCTGAAAACCTTAAGAACACCTTCCCTATCAATGTGAGTTTAGTAATAATGGAATCGTATCTTCGTATGCTAAGGGTGTTTATAATTACTATGATGTTCAACAAATTGAAGAATTTGTTGCTTTTAAGGGTGCTTCTGAAATTGCTTCTTTGATTGAAAAGTATGATGATACTCTTCACAAATCTGAAAATTTTGCCATACTTGAATATTGTTATGAGAATTATGCTTCTAATGCTTATGTTAAACTATTTATTGAGGACTACTCCGCTGTCCAAGAAGAGACTAATATTTTGCAGGAGTCTATGGAAGAAGAAATTGATGAAACTGTGAGCTCATTGGATGGAAAAGATGATGAGGAGAGCGAAGAACAAAAGGAGGAAGAGCGGATTGATCACCCGTGCCCACCTTCTAATGAGAGTAACTCTTCAACTCATACATTGTTTAATTCCCCTTCGTGCTTACCGAAGGATGATTGCTATGATGACTGTTATGATTCCGTTGATTCTTTTGAAATACCCCTTTTTGATGATGCTTGTGGCCAAGATGCCAATATCAATTATGCTTATGGACATGAACTTGCTATAGTTCCTTATGTTAAACATGAAATTGTTGCTATTGCACCCACGCATGATAGTCCTATTATCTTTTTGAATTCTCCCGACTACACTATATCGGAGAAGTTTGCACTTATTAAGGATTATATTGATGGGTTGCCTTTTACCATTGTACATGATGATTTCGATAAATATAATATGCATGTGCTTGCTGCTCCTACTTGCAATTATTATGAGAGAGGAACTATATCTCCACCTCTCTATGTTTCCAACATGATAAAATTGCAAGAAACTGTTTATACTATGCATTGGCCTTTACTAGGTGTGCATGAATTGTTCTTGTATGACATGCCGATGCATATGAAGAGAGTTACACTTCGTCATTGCTTGATATATGTTGCTTTGTGCTTACTACTAAATTACAAATCATTGTTAATTAAAATTGGCTTTGATATACCTTGGGATCCGGGTGGATTCACTACTTGAGCACTATATGCCTAGCTTAATGGCTTTAAAGAAAGCGCTGCTAGGGAGACAACCCGGAAGTTTTAGAGAGTCATTTATTTCTGTTGAGTGCTTTCATATAGTTTAAAAACAACAAAAATAAAGAGGGGAACCCAAAACTTTTCAAAAAGGAAAGTGAAAGTGAGAAAGACAAGCACTGTTGAAGTGGGAGAGCTCCTTGAACTTTGTTCATGCTCATGACAACTTTGTGAATCTTGATTACAGAAACTTTTCAACAAAAATAATTATCCCCTTGTACAATTCTATTGTATTATAAAAATAATGTGCCAAGGTTTGCCTTTAGGATGTTTACGATGCTTGTTGGTTTGTGCGGTGCAGGACAGAAACTTTGGCTGTAGTGCATGAATTTTAGTTTTTTACTGGAACATTAAATGGTTCTTATTCTTTTTGCACTGTCTTTATGTACAAATTGTTTATTTTTCCTAATTTTTTCAGAATGTTTCAAGTATCATAAGTATGGTGAATGTTCAGATTGCTACAGACTGTTCTGTTTTAGACAGATTCTATTTTTGATGCATAGTTTGCTTGTTTTGATGAAACTATCAATTCATATCAGTGGATTAAGCCATGAAAAAGTTATACTACAGTAGACACAAAGCAAAAACAAAATATGAATTGGTTTGCAACAGTACTTATAGTGGTGATTTGCTTTATTATACTAACGGATCTTACCGAGTTTTCTGTTGAAGTTTTGTGTGGATGAAGTGTTCGATGATCGAGAAGGTCTCGATGTGAGAAGAAGGAAGAGAGGCAAGAGCTCAAGCTTGGGGATGCCCGAGGCACCCCAAGTAAGTATTCAAGGAGACTCAAGCATCTAAACTTGGGGATGCTGGGGAGGTATCCCCTCTTTCTTCAACAAGTATCGGTATGTTTTCGGATTCGTTTCGTTCATGCGATATGTGCAATCTTGGAGCGTCTTTTGCATTTAGGTTTTTATTTTTATTTTTATGAACCATGCTGGTATGAGATAGTCCTTGGTTGATTTATAGAATGCTCTTTGCACTTCACTTATATCTTTTGAGTATGGCTTTATAGAATGCTTCATGTGCTTCACTTATATCATTTGAAGTTTGGATTGCCTGTTTCTCTTCACTTAGACAACCACCATTTGTAGAATGCTCTTTTTCTTCACTTATATTTGTTAGAGCACGGGCATATCTTTTGTAGAAAGAATTAAACTCTCTTGCTTCACTTATATCTATTTAGAGAGATGACAGGAACTGGTCATTCACATGGTTAGTCATAAAATCCTACATAAACGTGTAGATCGCTGAATATATATGTTTGATTCCTTGTAATAGTTTTGCGATATAAAGGTGGTGATATTAGAGTCATGCTAGTCGAGTAATTGTGAAATTGAGAAATACTTGTGTTAAGGTTTGCAAGTCCCGTAGCATGCACGTATGGTGAACCGTTATGTAACGAAGTCGGAGCATGAGGTGTTTATTGATTATCTTCCTTATGAGTGGTGGTCGGGGACGAGCGATGGTCTTTTCCTACCAATCTATACCCCTAGGAGCATGCGCGTAGTACTTTGTTTCGATGACTAATAGATTTTTGCAATAAGTATGTGAGTTCTTTATGACTAATGATGAGTCCATGGATTATACGCACTCTCACCCTTCCACCATTGCTAGCCTCTCTAGTACTGCGCAACTTTCGCCGGTACCATAAACCCATCTATACCTTCCTCAAAACAGCCACCATACCTACCTATCATGGCATTTCCATAGCCATTCCGAGATATATTGCCATGCAACTTTCATCATCATCATATACATGACTTGAGCATTCATTGTCATATTGCTTTGCATGATCGTAAGATAGCTAGCATGATGTTTTCATGGCTTGTCCGTTTTTTATGTCATTGCTACGCTAGATCATTGCACATCCCGGTACACCACTGGAGGCATTCATATAGAGTCATATCTTTGTTCTAGTATCCAGTTGTAATATTGAGTTGTAAGTAAATAAAAGTGTGATGATCATCATTATTAAAGCATTGCCCAAAAGAAAGATAGGCCTAAGAAGCCTAAATAAAAAAAGGGGGGCCAAAGAAGCCCGCAAAAAAAGAAAAAAAGAAAAAGGGGCAATGTTACTATCCTTTTACCACACTTGTGCTTCAAAGTAGCACCATGTTCTTCATATAGAGAGTCTCTTGAGTTATCACTTTCATATACTAGTGGGAATTTTCATTATAGAACTTGGCTTGTATATTCCGATGATGGGCTTCCTCAAATGCCCGAGGTCTTCATGAGCAAGCAAGTTGGATGCACACCCACTTAGTTTCAGTTTGAACTTTCATATACTTATAGCTCTAGTGCATCCGTTGCATGGCAATCCCTACTCACTCACATTGACATCTATTAATGGGCATCTCCATAGCCCGTTGATACGCCTAGTTGACGTGAGACTATCTTCTCCTTTTTGTCTCCTCCACCATCATCTATTCCACCTATAGTGCTATGTCCATGGCTCACGCTCATGTATTGCGTGAAAGTTGAAAAGGTTTGAGAACGTCAAAAGTATGAAACAATTGCTTGGCTTGTCATCGGGGTTGTGCATGATGTGAATATTTTGTGTGGTGAAGATGGAGCATAGCCAGACTATATGATTTTGTAGGGATGAGCTTTCTTTGGCTATGTTATTTCAATAAGACATAATTGCTTGGTTGGTATGCTTGAAGTATTATTGTTTTTATGTCAAATGATAGACTATTGCTTTGAATCACTCGTATCTTAATATTCATGCCATGATTAGATTACATGATCAAGATTATGCTAGGTAGCATTCCACATCAAAAATTATCTTTTTTATCATTTTCCTACTCGAGGGCGAGCAGGAATTAAGCTTGGGGATGCTGATACGTCTCCGTCATATCTATAATTTTTGATTGTTCCATGCCAATATTATTCAACTTTCATATACTTTTGGCAACTTTTTATACTATTTTTGGGACTAACATATTGATCCAGTGCCTAGTGCCAGTTCCTGTTTGTTGCATGTTTTTTGTTTCGAAGAATATCCATATTAAACGGAGTCCAAATGGAATAAAAACTGACGGAGATTTTTTTGGAATATATATGATTTTTGGGAAGAAGAATCCATGCGAGACGATGCTCGAGGGGCCCACGAGGTAGGGGGCGCGCCCCAGGGTGTCAGGCGCACCCCTGACCCTCATGGCCACCCCGTAAGGAGGTTGGTGCCCTTCTTTCGCCGCAAGAAAGCTAATTTCCGGATAGAGATCGTGTCAAAATTTCAGCCCAATCGGAGTTACGGATCTCCGAGAATATAAGAAACGGTGAAAGGGAAGAATGTGGAAACGCAGAAACAGAGAGAGACAGAGAGACAGATCCAATCTCAGAGGGGCTCTCACCCCTCCCGTGCCATGGAGGCCATGGACCAGAGGGGAAACCCTTCTCCCATCTAGGGAGGAGGTCAAGGAAGAATAAGAAGGAGGGGGCTCTCTCCCCCTCGCTTCCAGTGGCACCGGAGTGCCACCGGGGGCCATCATCATCACCGCGATCTACACCAACACCTCCGCCATCTTCACCAACATCTCCATCACCTCCCCCCCCCCCTCTATCTACAGCGGTCCACTCTCCCGCAACCCGCTGTACCCTCTACTTGAACATGGTGCTTTATGCTTCATATTATTATCCAATGATGTGTTGTCATCCGATGATGTCTGAGTAGATTTTCGTTGTCCTATCGGTGGTTGATGAATTGCTATGATTGACTTAATTTGCTTGTGATTATGTTGTTGTCCTTTGGTGCCCATCATATGATTGCACGCGTGGATCACACCCTAGGGTTAGTTGTATGTTGATAGGACTATGTATTGGAGGGCAAGAGTGACAGAAGTTTCAACCTAGCATAGAAATTGATGCATACGGGATTGAAGGGGGGCCAATATATCTTAATGCTATGGTTGGGTTTTACCTTAATGAACATTAGTAGTTGCGGATGCTTGCTAATAGTTCCAATCATAAGTGCATAGAATTCCAAGTCAGGGATGACATGCTAGCAGTGGCCTCTCCCACATAATACTTGCTATCGGTCTAGTAAAGTAGTCAATTGCTTAGGGGCAATTTCGCAACTCCTACCACCACTTTTCCACACTCGCTATATTTACTTTATTGTTTCTTAACCTAAACAGCCCCTACTTTTTATTTACGTGCTCTTTATTATCTTGCAAACCTATCCAACAACACCTACAAAGTACTTCTAGTTTCATACTTGTTCTAGGTAAAGTGAACGTCAAGCGTGCGTAGAGTTGTATCGGTGGTTGATAGAACTTGAGGGAATATTTGTTCTACCTTTAGCTCCTCGTTGGGTTCGACACTCTTACTTATCGAAAATTGTTGCGATCCCCTATACTTGTGGGTTATCACTACCTCACCTCGAGGGGGAAGCATTGAAACCTCATTTAACAGTGTACGATGCGGCTGACCGGCCACTACGCGGCCTAGCCAGAGAAGCGTTTCAGCCTGAAGTTCAGCTCGCACCCCATCGCCACTCAATCAAAAATACTAAGGCTCGGGGCAACACAGAGGACCTGCGAGACATATTCGAAAGTAAGGCAAAAATCGCAAGGTCAATATACGGGTCACGGACACACGTGCCAACACGGGACGATGATCATCGCGTCGGATACACCAAGAGTAAATCTGGCCGGGCCGAATACAGCACACAAGATTCGTATGAACTGCGTTGGGATATAGCCCGGCACAGAGGCGCTGCACACCCCCTATGCTTCACTGATGAAGTTATGAATCACGAATTCCCGGAGGTTTCAAACTCGTAAATATCGAATCATACGATGGAACAACAGATCCCGATGTATGGATTGAGGATTTCCTCCTTCACATCCACATGGCTCGCGGTGATGATCTACACGCCATCAAGTACCTCCCACTAAAACTCAAAGGACCAGCTCGGCATTGGCTGAACAGCTTGCCAGCAGATTCCGTCGGCAGTTGGGAGGATCTGGAAGACGCATTTCTTGACAACTTCCAGGGCACTTATGTGCGGCCACCGGATGCTGATGACTTGAGCCATATAACCCAGCAACCAGGAGAATCGGCCAGACAATTCTAGACTCGGTTCCTGACTAAGAAAAACCAAATTGTAGACTGTCAGGACACAGAGGCCCTAGCGGCATTCAAGCATAACATCCGCGACGAATGGCTCGCCCACCACCTCGTCCAGGAGAAGCCGAAATCTATGGCAGCCCTCACAACACTCATGACCCGCTTTTGCACGGACGAGGATAGCTGGCTGGCTCGCAGCAACAACACATCGAGGAATCCAGACACCTCAGATACCAAAGATGTTAACGGTAGGAAACATCATAACAGACCAAAGCGCCGCAATAACGGCGATAACACCGAAGATACGGCAGTCAATGCCGGATTCAAAGGCTCTAGATCCAGTCAGCGGAAAAAGCCATTTAAAAGAAATGCTCCGGCACCGTCCAGTTTGGATCGCATACTGGATCGCTCGTGTCAAATACACGGCACCCCTGACAAGCCAGCCAATCACACCAACAGAGAATGCTAGGTGTTCAAGCAGGCCAGCAAATTAAATGCCGAAAACAAGGACAAGGGGCTGCATAGTGATGACGAGGAAGAGCCCCGGCTGCTGAACATAGGAGGACAGAAGGGGTTTCCCCCACAAGTGAAGATGGTGAACATGGTATACGCAACCCACATTCCCAAGAGGGAGAGGAAGCGTGCACTAAGGGATGTCTATGCGATGGAGCCCGCCGCCCCAAAGTTCAACCCATGGTCTGCTTGCCCGATCACCTTCGATCGCAGGGACCACCTTACTAGCATCCGTCATGGCGGATCCGCCGCACTGGTTTTAGACCCCATCATTGACGGATTTCACCTCACTCGAGTCCTTATGGACGGCGGCAGTAGCCTGAACCTGCTCTATCAGGATACAGTGCGAAAAATGGGTATCGATCCCTCGAGGATCAAACCCAGCAAAACCACCTTTAAAGGCGTCATCCCAGGTGTAGAGGCCCATTGCACGGGCTCAATCACACTGGAAGTGGTCTTCGGATCACCGGACAACTTCCGAAGCGAAGAGTTAATCTTCGATATCGTCCCGTTTCACAGTGGCTATCACACACTACTCAGACGGACAACATTTGCAAAATTTAACGCAGTGCCGCATTACACATACCTCAAGCTCAAGATGCCAGGACCCAGGGGGTCATAACAGTAAATGGAAACACAGAACGCTCGCTCCGCACGGAAGAGCACACTGCGGCCCTTGCAGCAAAAGCACAAAGCAGCCTTTAAGGCAGACCACTCATTCGGCGTCACAGCCCCCGGACACCTTCAAGTGAGTCCGGAACAAGCTGCAACAGGATCGCCTGGCACGATTAGAGCTCGCCTAGCAATTCGGCCCCCGTCCCAGTCCCAATCAAGCGACAAAATCCGTGCCGCACGTACATAACTACGCACTAAAAATACCATGGACATAGGTGGGGGCACGATTAGGACATGCCCCGCAATGTGGCTTAACCGCCCTAGGGGCTGTATAACTTTATCATTCCTTTTCTCTTTCAGGGCCTAACTCTCTGGAAGACCTTTCCGGCAGTACGATTGCCGGACACATTCCGAAAGCGACAACCAAGGCGGCAAGAAGCTAAGATGAACACGGGAACCCCCAGGTGGTCTCTAATAATAATTGATATACCCGTTTTTTACTAATCTATGTGCAGCTCACCCTGGGATAGGACATTTCAAATTGTCCTACTTTCTGCTTATTGCACTACTTGTAGCAGTACGCTTCGACGTATTATTTAAAGAACAATGCATATCGATAGTCTATCATTGCATTATTTAAGTTTTTCTTCTTTTTTCTCTTATATGTCCATTTACGACAATCCGCACCTGCACGTTCGGGTGCGGTCAGTTTGCCAGGGGCTCTCGTTTACCCCATAATACGGCGCAAGAAGTCTGAACACTTTCGACAGTGCGGCACCCCGAACCTATAGCATTATATGCATCAGCTCTGAATCATGTCTTTGGTCAAATGTTGGGTTTGCTCGGCTCCCATGCTTTGGTACCTTACGTTCCGCTATATCGGCTAAGGTAGCGGTGGGAGAACTACTGCGATTGTGTCCCGGTTCTTCCGAACGAACACCTCAGTAGAGAAAGCCGAAAACTGACTATCATGATAAGGCGAGAGACTGGTCGCTGTTCGAGAGGTCTCAAGTCCTTAAAGACTTTTTCTGCTTCGGGCGAGGAGTCGGCCTTGTCCGGCTTAGGCGTGTATAGCGCCCCAAATTCGGCCCTCCGAATACCAGGGGCTTCGCCAAAATTTAAAATTGTAGACTTCTATGGCTAAGTGAGAGTGATAAAGCATTATAGTTCGATAGCCTGGTTCGTTGCGCTGAACACCTCCCTCGAAGGACCCAAAATTGGGGTAAAGAGTGCTCAGTTTTATCCCGAACACCCTAGTACTAGTTACATGGGGGCAGAAGCCGACGACTGACCAACTCTCAGATTTTATAAACGGCCGCACAGAAGGTAATATTTTAAATTAAGAAAGCGTCGCATGGCGCAAATGAACTCGTTTCATATTACAGGATCACATGAGCATGTTCATTCAAAAACTACATCTTTGGCACACTCATCCGCCACTAGGCGAGAACCCTTCAGGACACTCTCATAATAATTCTCGGGGCAGCGATGCTCCTTGCCCTCCGGCGGCCCCTTCTTCACCAGCTTCACGGGGTCCAGCTTCGCCCAGTGCACCTTCGCACGAGCAAAAGCCCTGCGCACACCCTCGATGCAGGCAGACTGCTTTATGACTTCCAATCATGGGCAGGCTTCCACAAGCCGCCTCACCAGACCGAAGTAGCTGCCGGACAGGGGCTTGCCAAGCCACATCCGGACTATAAGGTCCCTCATGGCCTGTTCGGCCGCCTTGTGAAGCTCGACCAACTGCTTCAGCTGGTCACTCAAGGGCACAGGGTGTTCGGTCCCAGTATACTGAGACCAGAACAACTTCTCCGTCGAGCTCCCCTCGTCAGCTCGGTAAAACTCCGTGGCATCCAGTACACTGCGGGGAAGATCTGCAAACGCTCCTGGAGAACTTCGAACTCGGGTAAGAAAAAGGAAAGTCTCCTTTACGTGCTTGCTTTGCATAATGAATGCCTTACCTGCTGCTATCTTCTTCACCGCATCAATCTCCTGAAGGGCCTTGTGGGCTTCCGCCTTGGCGCTCTGGACGCTGTCAAGAGCCTGCGCGAGCTCGGACTCTCGCGTCTTAGAGTCAAGCTCCAAGGACTCGTGCTTTTTGGCGAGAGCCTCGAGCTCTTGCTGCACCTCGCCTACTCGGGCTTCTTGCTTTTCCCATTCAATGCGCTCCTTGGCCACTTTATCTTCGGCCTTGGCCAATGCCTTCCTCAGGGTCGCCACTTCGGTCGTGGCCCCTGACAAATCCATGATGATCCTATTACTTTACACCTGAACTTCTTTTTAATATATAGACAAAGGTATTGCTTACCTTTGTTCTCCTCGAGCTGCCTCTTGGTAAGGCCGAGCTCAGTCTCGGACCGCTCTAGGTCCTGCTTCAGTGCAGAGACCTCCGCAGTACGTGCGGCAGCGGCCAGCAGCGAAGCCTGCACATACACATAGATACATTCTGATTAGACTCCTGAGTCATCATTTGATCCTCTATTCGGCTTTTCTTCTTGAACGTTGAACAGAGCATCAGGGGCTACTATCTATGCGGTACTATTTTCTTATATTTTGATTGCTTACCTCAAAGCCTGTTAGGAGGCTGGTGCAAGCTTCGGTCAGTCCATTTTTGGCGGACTGAACCTTTTCGACCACCATGCTCATGATAGTGCGGTGCTCTTCGTCGATGGAAGCGCTGCGAAGCGCTTCCAGCAAGTTGTCCGGTGCCTCTGGATGGACAGAGGACACCGACACGGATGGTTGGCCCCCCTTAATAGGGGACCGCCTACTGGAGTCCAGAACCATCGGAGGTTCCGGCGCAGTGTCCGGCTGGGGCCCGAACTCGGAGCCCGTAGGAGCCTCGCTCCCTTGGTACCCAGGGTCCGGGAAGTCGCCGCAAGGCGCCCCCAGGACCATCTCCCCTTGGCTCGGTGCCTTCTGAGACAACACCTCGGCGTTGTCCGTAGGGCGAGGGGTGGAAGCGGTCGGAAGAGAACCGTTGTTCATATCCGACGAGTCCAAAGAGCCGCTCGACAACGGTACGTCGAGATGACCTCGGGACGGACTGCATAATCATGTTCGGCATGAGGAGAGGCAGCGCAATATAACATACCATGAAGTACTATGGTGTCCGGACACTTACGACTTCGCCAGGGGCTTGTCCCTGGGTAGCCACTCGTCGCCGCTGTCGGCGGCCGTCATGGCGCAGTCCGGAGGGAGGGTCCTTCCCTTCTTGGACCCTTCGGCCTCCCTGGATGGGTCGACCTTCCTTTTCTTGTCTCCCCGGCTGGGGGAGAAATTTTCTCCTCCTCCTCCTCGTTTCCGTGGGAGGAGTGCGCGTCGGAGTCATCGGACGATGAGTCCGATACAACCTTGCGCCGGAGACCCTTTCGGGTCCCCGTAGCCTTCTTCTTGGCCTTCTTTGCGGCACCTCGTAAGGTGCCGGAGTCAGCATCTTCGTTAGAAGAGCGTCTGCAGGATCCTCGGGCAGGGGGGCTGGGCAATCAAGCTGCTCCGCTGTCTCTATCCAGTCATGTTAATGACATGGAAACTTAGATCCTGCACATAACTAAACCGGGGCAAATAAATACCCTGAGAGATGTAAAACCTACCGGATTGGCGCGGCGCTTTGCGCTGAGTCCGCGGTCCTCGGTGAGGGAGGGAGGAATCTCGGCGCTCTTGAACAGCACCCTCCAGGCGTCCTCGTGCGTCGTGTCATAGAGCTATCGCAGCGTCTGGTGCTTTGTCGAGTCAAACTCCCACAAATCAAATGCCCGTCGTTGACACGGAAGGATCTGGCGGAAGAGCATAATCTGGAACACGTTGACAAGCTTGATTTTCTTGTTCGTCATGTTCTAAATGCAGGTCTGGAGTCCGGTCAGCTCTACCGAAGAACCCCAGGGCAAGCCCTTCTCTTTCCAAGAGGTGAGCCGCGTGGGGACTCCGGATCGAAATTTAGGGGCCGCCACCTAGTTGGAGTCGCGCGGCTCGGTGATGTAGAACCACCCCGATTGCCACCCCTTTATGGTCTCCACATAGGAGCCCTCGAGCCAGGTGGCGTTAGGCATCTTGCCCACCATGGCGCCTCCGCACTCTACCTGCTGGCCGACCACCACCTTCGGTTTGACATTAAAAGTCTTTAGCCACAGGCCGCAATGGAGCTTGATGTGGAAGAAGGCCTTGCACACGACGATAAACGCCGAGATGTTGAGGATGAAATTGGGGGGCCAGATCATGAAAATCCAGCCCGTAGTAGAACAAGAGTCCGCGGACGAACGGGTGGAGAGGAAATCCCAGTCCGCGGACGAAGTGGGTAAGAAAAACTACCCTCTCATGGGGTTCGGGCGTAGGGATGATCTGCCCTGCATCTGGCAGCCGGTCCGCGATATCCGCGGCCAGATATCCGGCTTCCCATAACTTTTTGATGTTCTCCTCCGTGACGGAGGAGACCATCCACTTGCCTCCTGCTCCGGACATGCTAGGAGTGGTTTGAGAAGAAGAACGCGAGCTTGGGCGCTAGAGCTCGAGTGTGCGGGAATGGGTAAGCGAGGAAGAAGAAGGCGTGGGTGAAAATGGTAAATTCTTGTCCCTTTATAAGGGCGGAAGAGGCGATGTGTCTCCCCACTTGCCTGGTAAAACCACTTATTCTCCAGGCGCCGTAATTGATGGCGCGGTTGGGTTACCCACGTTCGTATTGATGAGAATCCCGTGATAAGGGGAACACAATCTCTGCTTTGACAAGACGTGTCAAGAAAACTGCCTCGCGATGTGTGCGGTGTTGGTTGAGAAAAATAGTTCAAATAATGATCGAGCCGTGGCGTGATGTCATGCTATCGAAACGTGTCAGCAGATTAGATTGGTGGAAATATTATTCTCTCTACGGTGGTATGTGGAACTTGTTGTGCAGGGCCGGACACTATCCTTGTGGTCAAACTCTTCCATGGAGTATTCGGATGAGGAACCCGCCTTGCAATGCCGAAGACAATACTGCGCGCCGGACTCATCTTCATTGAAGCCTGGTTCAGGGGCTACTGAGGGAGTCCTGGATTAGGGGGTCTCCGGACAGCCGGACTATATCCTTTGGCCGGACTGTTGGACTATGAAGATACAAGATTGAAGACTTCGTCTCGTGTCCGGATGGGACTCTCCTTGGCGTGGAAGGCAAGCTAGGCAATATGGATATGTATATCTCTTCCCTTGTAACCGACCTTGTGTAACCCTAGCCCCCACCGGTGTCTATATAAACCGGAGGGGTTTTAGTCCGTAGGACAACATACAATCATACCATAGGCTAGCTTCTAGGGTTTAGCCTCTACGATCTCGTGGTAGATCAACTCTTGTAATACTCATATCATCAAGAACAATCAAGCAGGACGTAGGGTATTACCTCCATCAAGAGGGCCCGAACCTGGGTAAACATCGTGTCCCCTACCTTCTGTTACCATCCGCCTTAGACGCATAGTTCGGGACCCCCTACCCGAGATCCGCCGGTTTTGACACCGACAGCGCCGCTCGCGCTCCGGGTCCCTTCCGCCGCCGGAGCCGCGTCCGGAGCTCCACATTCGGCCCCACATGGCGGCTGGAGGCGGGGCGGGTGGTCGCCGACGGCGAGAAATGTGGAGAGTGAAAAAGGGAATCACGTGGCTTGGCGGCGGTGGGGGATAGGGTTTGGACCCGCAAACGAGTCGCGGAACCGCAGATATAGCATTCGGGGCGTGCGGTTTGCGGGGCAAAAAAATTTGCAGGCCGGGCGAGTATGTGTGCTCTGTTCTGGCCGGAAAATTGGGCCGAGCCCACATACTCACCGAAATTTTACATGTCTGTGTGTTTTACGGGGTGTGCTAGAGTTGCTCTAAGTTACTATTGAGAAACAGTAAACGGGCGAGCTATGCCCCTCCACAGCGATTCGACCTCTTCAGCCGTTGGATTCTGCATACAAACGCACCAGATCGCTCAACTATCCCGCAGTGCACGCGTGAGCCTTTTTTATCTCGCCAGTCCCGAGCTTCATGACTGGCCCACGTCTATGGGTCCTCACATTAATCGGGCCGAGGAACCATCAACGGGCCGTAGTTTCTCTCTTATGTACGGTGTTAATCCGTGGGCTTCTTGTATGCAGTTGTCTCATGAATCGTGGCGCGTGAGATGACGGGTGGCGGCGGCAGGCGATGTGGACAGGACGAGGTGCGGCACCACCAACGACTTAAGAGTACGAAGAAAGAAGAGGAGTGCTTGATCCATCTAGCACAGCTGCTTAGGAAGAGACAGGGGGTTGAAGAAGACATGGGATCCAATCCAGGTGTTCACCGCTGCACCATCTGGCCACAACATCTACGATTTACCAGAGTCAGCGCCTTCCGTCATGGTAAGATTTCGTTATGAATTGTTACTAGGATTCCTGCATGGTACAATTATTTTGTTCTGCTCCAATTAGCACTCAGATCTTAGTTTGTGTTGGGAACGTTCCGCTGCCAACTCCCTCTAGATGCCCACTCAGCTCTAAATTAATGGTCTACCAAATTGTTTTGGGTATGTGTAAGAAAAGCAAGCAAACGACATGAGCAAATTGTACCATGTAGCTTGGTAGTCACATCATGATTATAGATATATATGTTGCTTGCCATCAGAAAAATGCAGTCCACTATGATTACAAATATATATATATATATATATATATATATATATATATATATATATATATATATATATATATATATATATATATATATATATATATATA
>NC_041390.1:542412691-542415418 GCF_002162155.2 Triticum dicoccoides
GGGCACCTTACCTCGTAGCCGTTAGATGGTGAGTTGATGTATGACGTTTGTGTTGATATGGTAAATAATTAATGTGATTATATATGGCAATAATTAATAAGTATGGTAAGCGTGCATGCATGCATGACAACCATTTATGTTTAAATTAATAGATGGTCATAAATGGATTAAATCTTCCAAATTTTACGTTAAGGTATATACACATATATTTCTCATTAGAGTATGTACACATAAGTATATGCCGGTGCATGTATACATTAATTTAACGTTGGAGTATGTACATTTTTATGGGTATGTAGAGAAAAAAATAATGTCAAGGTATGTACGCATAAATTTTATGTTTTTTTGCAATTGCATAAATTTTATTTTAGGTTAGGTACATTTGTGTGTATGTGCATATAAATTTCACACAGGGATTAAGTATATTTATAAGTATCTACACATAAATTTCACATTGGGTATATATATTTACGAATATGTACATGTAAATTTTAAGACAAGGTATGTACAGTTATGGGTATGTACACATCAATTTCAAGTCAGGGTATTTTTTTTTGCGGGGCAAGTCAGGGTACGTACATATAAATTTCACATCAGAGTATGTACATGATATGTAAAAATGATTTCATATCGGAGTATGCATATTTTTGTATATACATTTTTTTGTGAGGGCTTGAGTACGCACTAAAAAATATATTGGTTATCATCATACATTAATTATCATCTTGGGGTATGTTATGTTTGGGACGTATATTTCTTAGGTATATCAATTCGCTTATCATGCATGGGTATATCATTTCTAGGTTTCTGTCATAGATGTATTATTATATGTGTATAAATTCTTTGTGTTAGGTATATGGATACATAGGACAAATTCTTACTATATACATGAAAGTATTTTTTATTTTTAATAGCAAAAAAAGATGGGTGCATCATATGTTTATGAGTATTGTATTATAAATAAATTGTACGCAAGGCAAAAGCAAGAAATTGTACGCAAGGTATTATAGTGCATATATTATAAATAAAGATTTAAAAGAAATTAGGATGTCATATCATATATGGAAATAAATGGTATGCTATTATAATAACGTGCATTTTATGACAGGTATGTCATGCACCAATATTTGGAAAGAGATCAATCGCATGGGGCATTAATTGCATGGTGCTTAGGTGCCTGGGCACCTAGGAGCCCCAAATATATATATATATATATATATATATATATATATATATATATATATATATAGGTAAAATAGATGGGGCATCTAGGTGCCTGGGCACCTTGATCGTTTTGGAAACCATGATATATTTAATTCGTTTCCTAACTGTTCTTCATGCAAGACTTTCCATGCTTGTGTTTTATTTTTGGTTCTAACAATTGGACATGCAAGACTTGCCATAGAATCAAACTATTAATGTTGACTTTTTTTTGAATTGCTGCAGGTATATAATGTGTGTATTTTTGTTCCTAACTATCTAATACGTGTATCTAATACCTACCGATGAAATTATATGCATACGCATTATGTATGTATTCAATAATTTATTCATTTCAACTATTACATTTTTGTTTCGTAATTATCTAAAATGGGTATCATATACTTACTAATGAATGTATGTACGTACGCGGGTATGTATACACACAATAATTTATTTGTTGACTAATTGCATTTTATTTTTGTTTCCTAACTATCCAGTACGGTTATATAATACCTACTGACAAAAATATTGTAATAGCCGGTTGACGTATATAACCGGCTATATGAAAAAGGGTATAAAAAGATTGTATATACCCGGTCGACGTATATACCCGACTATGTGAATAAGTGTAGGAAAATATTATACATTCAATAATATACTTGAAGTGGCACACTTGTATATCCGGCTGTACGAAAAAAAACATAAAAAATATTATACATAATCAGTCGACGTATATACCTAAAATAAATATGGCTACATGATGTACGTCTATCTAATATATACCCAATATATTTCGAGTACAAAAATATACTTAAGATATTTTGGGTTATGTATGTATATACCTAGTGATTTATTAAAGGTATTAGCTACTCGGTGAAAAATAAAGCCGAAAAAATAAAAATATATGATATCCATTATACGCAAAGAATACCCGGCTACATGACGTATGACACATGCATGGGCTTAATTTGGTGGGTATTAAGTGTCCATATTAAGCAATAATTAGCAAAAATTCTTTCCTAATACAAAATTAATTAATTTATCAATTAATGCTAATACTAATTACACGTGCACACATTTTACTGTCATCCAACGGTTTTTAGGCAAGGTGCTCAGGCACCTAGGTGTCCCATACTAACGTCATATATATATAGTGTTACTATTCATCACTCAGGGTGCAGAATAAGTTATTCTTCACCCGAGGTAATCTTACAATCATTTCATAATAAAATTACATTTGGAATTTAAATAGTTACATTTCTATTGATTCACTACGTAAAATTTGACATAAGAAAATAAAAATATAGGTCATAAGACAAGAAAATTTGCAGTTTATGTGTATTTTAGACTATGTTTTTACGTTTGTAATTTTATGTAACATAAAATATTTTTTACGGTGATTATATAATTTCTTACGGTCTCTTTTTGCGTCGGAAATAAAACAAAACTTACGAAACGTAAAATTACGGTGCATTGATGGTAAAATAAAGGGGGTTTGAAGAATAACTATTCCTCACCCAGTGT
>NC_041390.1:542415792-542439845 GCF_002162155.2 Triticum dicoccoides
CGGGCTGTTTCTATTGTTGCTCCTTCAATCGTTTGGTTGCCAGCTCTCTTGAGCATTGTTGTGGCTGCCAGCAAGCACTCGTGGCGCCTTAGGCCTCAATTCATTTGTTCGTGTGCTGTGGCAGGTCTAGGTTAGCTAGGCTTTTTTTTTTGCTATTCGATGAGGACGGTTTGTTTTGTATTTTATTTTAGTAAATATTTGTACATTTGGCGATTTACACTATCTTAGTGATGTGTTCATAAACAATGATGCACTCCCTGCCATGTTTAAGAAAAAAAAATTGCTTGAATTTCTCCAGTGTTAATTCAATTGTTACAACGGTGGTTGTGCACTTAAATCTTTATGGCAGTAGGTTAAACATGGAGACGGAGTGTTGTCGTTAATTTTAATTTGCTTCGATGAGAACATAGAGCAAAACCTTTTATTTTATGAATCCTCCTTTGTATTGACAGGTGATGACATTATTTGTTATGGCCTTTCATCTAATGTACTCTAATTCAGATGAAACAAATATTTATAATACCAAGATTTTTATTTTCATATTTTTATGTCATTTCATTTTTAAGATGAACGGGCGCGGCAACGCGCTACCATGTTCTAGTGTCTGCGTAGAATGGAGCGCTTTCTTTCACTCTCAGTGACGTGCTTATGGGCCAGCTTGTCAGCCTGCGAGTGGGGTGTGGTGCGCGCCGACCTAGCAACAGCCATGCGTGGCTTTATTTCAATGCCAGTACTATTCTCCCTTACTACGAGATGTAGCGCCCTCTTGTCTCTGTGTTGTGTGTTTCTTAGTGGGCTGGTCTAATAGAGCGATTTTAGGAAGGTTCTACAAACCGGTACCGACTGGTCTTTAGAACCTTTTGTGTGACATTTTCTTTTTTCTTGTTCCGTGTTTTTTTATTGCTTTTATTTGTGTTTTTGGTTTCTTTATGTTTTCTCTATTGTTTTTCTTCTTTTGGGGGATTTTGTATTCTTATTGTTTCTTTCCTCTTCAAATACATGTTGATTTTGTTTTAGTACATGTTGAAATTTTTCCGTATACATGTTCAACATTCTTCAGATACACGTTAAATATTTTTCAAAGGTACATCATTTTTAAAAACAAGGTGTATATTTGTTAAATACACATTGAGCATTTTTCATTCAAATACTAAGTCCTCGATCTGGAGCCTCCTGGTGTGATCTGTTATGTGACGGTCTCTATGAGGGCCACTTGTTAGGGGGTGTGTCACAGGTTCAGAGTAATGCATATGTATATAGTCGTAATTCACCAGCCGGTTTTCCCTGTTATGAGAAGGTTATAGAAGGTATTTCTTGGGGTTTCTTCTTTCTTTTTTATGTTTTCTCTACTGGTCTTATTTTTTTGCCTTTTCCTGGTTGTTATTTATTTAATTAATTATTATTTTCACATTTTAATTCTTGAACATTTAATATTCTTTTGGAGAGTTTTAAAATTCATCAATATTTTTAAAGTTCGTGAATATGAACAGTAAAATCAATTAAAAAATGAAAATCGTTCAAAAAATTCTGAATTTTGTTTGTGCAAAACATTGACAAATGTTCAGAATGCTTGTAAAATTTCCTCATGAAATCACATTTGTGGAAGTAGTGGCAAAAATAAACAAAATCGATGCTCCAAAATGCCATTTTCAAAAGCATTTTGAAGTGTTGATTTTGTTTTTTTTCTACAACTTCCACAAATGTCATTTCAAAGTGAAAAATTGCCGGCTCTTAAAATATTTGTTAAAGTTTACCAAAAAATAAAAAAATGAATGTTTTTTCTTTGAATTTACTGTTCATGCTGCGCTCGTGAGTAGTTGGGACTTTCCCTTCCAAGAGGCTCACACAATCAACGCTAGCTGACACTGAGACCGAAACATGTAATGGCACTACAACCACATGTGAAATAATTTTACTCTTTTCTCAGAACAAATATCGTCTTTAACAACATCCCAACATCCCACATGATATAGATGTGGTGAGAGATGTTGCCACCGGACGAGTCGCCCCAGCTGGACACGGCGTGGCGGTGTAACCACGAGAGGACGGTCTCCACGTCGTGGTGGGCCGCGGGGAGGCGGTGCTCCGGGGCGAGGCGGTAGTCTGAGGAGAGCATGGTGGCTGGGAGGTCGTGGGCGATCCGAAGGGCCACGGCATGGAAGCTGGGGTGCTCGAAACTGGCGATGCAAAAGCCGCCGTCGTGGAAATAGACGAGCACCGGAAGCTTCTTCTCGCCTCCGCCGGCAAGGCCGAAGGATGTCGTAGGCCTGTACATGCGGAGCCGGAGGCGGCGGGCCTCGTCGTAGACAACATCCTTCCACTGGACGGGCAGGTCGCAGCGGACGTCATGCACCGGGGGATCAGAAAGGAAGCTTCGCGTGGGACGCGTCACCGTGCCGTCGCTGAGGAGCTGCACAACGCCGAGGCAGTCCTCGACCACGTGAGGCGGCAGCGCCGAGGCTGAGACGGACGATGAAGACAACGACGACATGGTTTAATTGAAGCTAGCGCGCTGGTGGACAAGTGACCAAGAGCTTTGTATGGTACTATGGTCTATGGTGTAGAACTACAAATGTTTGCACGTAAATAGTACTCCCCCATCTCAAATTACCTGTCACGGGTATGAATGTATCTAGATGTATTTTAGTTCTAGATACATCCATTTCTGCGACGAGTAATTTGGGACGGAGGGAGTGCATGGTGGTGATAAGAAAGTGTTGACTATCCATGGAAAGACAACAGTGTAGGCCTCATATGTGGGGCCTGCATATACATGGACAGTTTAAGGCCTCATTCAGTGGATTTTCAAAACAAATAAATAGGAAAATTAAAGGATTGAGATGGCCTCTCCACTTCAATTCTTAGAATTTTTTTCATGGGATGGCACCTAATACTAAAAGTCCCTAGGGATGTACATGGGTCGATAAGACAACCTTATCGTAATTCTACCATGCAAATTTAGATATTGCAAAAAAAGTGATGTACACTGTTTTCTTTTTCATAAGAACAACGGGTGCAATCTTATCTCTAGATTGGGATCCTTCTAGGGTTTTTTTAGGCAACCTCGCAAAGCTTTATTCAAACCGTCACAATGTCACAAGGGACGAACAAAAGATCACCCGGGTGGCCTAACCAAACATGGCGGCCGGTCCCAAGTGTTAACGCATGCAATTTGGATCTTTCTGATGCATCGGGGGCTATGGGGATGCTATTGGGCCCATCTGCAAGGGTGTGTGTCGGTGGGCCAACCGGCTTTTTCGGTCTTGAGAAGGTATTGTGTGGTATTTTGTTTTTTCTTTCTTATCTATATTTTTTAGTTTGCTCAAAAAAAATCTATATTTTTCAGTGGTTTTAAAAGTTATTATTTTGGTTTTTTCCCTGTTTGTTTTCCATATTATATTTTTATTTTTATTTTCTCACATACTAATTTATGAATATTTATCAAAAGGCGTGTACATTTAAAAAGTGTATGAAGATGTCTCTGAATTCATGAACATTTTAAAATTTATGAATATATTTAACATTCACAAGAATTTTTTAAGTCCTTGAACATTATAATTTTACAAACCCTTTTCAAATTGTTAATATTGTTTGAAATCCATGAATATTTTTTAAATTCACAAATATATTTTTCAAACTCATGTTTTTTTATTTCGTAGTATTTTTTAAATCCAAGATTTTTTTAAATGTGAAATTCCTTTAACTTAATGAACTCCTTCAAATAAAAAATGATGGTAGATTTTTCCTAAGCTAGGAGTGCAGCAAGCAAAAAAGTTTAAGCGAGCGAACTGAGCAGGGAGCTAAGGTGAGTGAACAACAGATCCAAGGGCCGGCCCATGGATCTATTTTTAGTTTCTTTATCTTTTTTTTTGGGGGTTCTTTGTTCAACACATGTCAATTTTTTTCAATACACATTCAGTAATTTTTCCACATAATAAATACTCCCTCCGGTCTTTTTTAATCTGCATATAAGTTTTGTCTGAAGTCAAAGTATCTCTACTTTGACCAAAGCTATAGAAAAATAATCAACATTCACAATATCAAATCAATATTGTTATATTCCTGCCTCTCGCTGGCGCCGCCGCGGGTCCGCCTCGTCTCCAGTGGCCCTAGGGCCATGGGGGCACGGTGGATCCTGGCAAGGGCTGGTGAGAGGGCTCTGATTTTAGTTGTTCCTTTCCGTTTTGTTAGGGTTTGTGTCCTGTTCAGGAAAACGAGACGGCGGTGGCTTCCTGAAGATGGAATAGAGGTCTCCATGCCTAGTCCCCGTTTCGGCGATGCGACCAACATCGTGGGTGGGCGTGTGGAGGTATGTCTTCGGTGAATGTATCTTTCGTGGATTTGCTCGGATCTCGTCGTTGTTCATCTACGTTCGTGTGTCTTTGAGTTGGATCCTTCCAATCTACCTTATTCTTCATCGATGACGGTTGTTGTTCTGGTGCATTGGTCCTATGGGGACTTAGCACGATGACTTCCCGACTGTCTATTACAACAAGTTGTGCCCGACTCTGGTGATGGAGGGCGATGATGGCGGCATGCCTTCGGGTTGCTTCAGTGCTTGTAGTCGTCGCTAGATGGTCTATGAATCTAGATGTAATTTTTATCCTAAATGATAAGTGTCACACGTGTGGCACGAAGCAACATGCCACAAACACCTTTATTACCATGCATTTTGCCATGTCAAAACAGATGACATCAGCAGGAATCTTTTTGGTCTTTAGACTTGAAAATGTTTTATCTCCTAAATAAAAATTCTAATTAAAAATCTATTTTCATCATTAAATTCGCCTCAACGTGATCTTCAAAACTAGATCCCATGTTGATAGGTTTCGATGACTTTTTTTAACCAAAAGTTGTCATGATGTTTACACTAAAGTTATCATAATGTTTACACTAAAGTTGCCATGAAATATTTCATCTACTTTTTTATTCTAAATTTAAAGCTACCATTTGTATTTCAAATACTTTTTAGGGCAATTTTTATTAATTGACCATGGGAATTTTTTGTAATTAACCACGGGAAATTTAATTCATGGATCATTTTTTTAGTAAATCAACACGACAAATTAAGATTATAGATCAAGGCAATTCTAGTATTTTGACCATGTAATTTTTTTTGTATGGACCATGGCAAATTTTAGTGCATGCGTCTGGCAAATTTAAGTAATTCACAATGGCAATTTTATTTTACGGTTCATGGCAAATTTAAGTCATTCATCATGCATTTTTAATGTAATTGACGACAAATTTTTTTAATAATGAACCATATCAAAATTATTTCATGGATCAGGGCAAATTTTAGTTATTCACCATGACAACTTTAATTTCTTTATTTCCTTTTTATAATATGTCAAAAATTACTTTAAACGTAGAAGAAAATGTAACTCAAACATATCATGGTAACTTCGGTGCAAACACCATCGCAATTTATGTGCAATAGACATGGTAACTTTTAACATGTCAATATGAAATCTAGTTTCAAACATCTCATCACAACGGATTTAATGGTGAAAATAGATTTTCAATCGAATTTTTCATTTAAGAGATAAAATATTTTAAAAACTGAAAATCCAAAAAAATTCCCACATGCATGCATATGGTGACGTGACAATCTGTTTGCTATAGAGACGTGTGGTGCGTCTCTCTGCCTGCCACACATGTGGCATATATCAGTGTCTATTTTTAGTATTTCTGGTGTTCGTTGTACTACCATGATTGAAGATGAATAGATTGAAAGTTTCTCACAAAAATATATTATTAAATTCATTATGAAATGCAGTTTTATACTCCCTCCGTCCCAAAATAAGTGGAGACTAAAACTGAGCGGCCCAGCTACAACAAGAAGAGTCGAAAGCTTCAGGCGAGACGGAATGATCCCTCGCTTTAAGCGAGATATTCTGATTGGACTTGGCCCAGCAGCGATCCACGGCAATAGGCTTACTGGAGGAGTGGAGACGAGCACCCACGCCACGTCACCGAGCGGCATGTACCCTCTCGATTGGGGTTTAGCAGCGCCGCCGCTGGCGACATCTGATCGCCGGGGGAGGTTTTGCTGTAGCCAGGTTTACCGAACCGCCGCCTATTACAGGCGACGGGGGAGTGTCTCTCGATCCCTCGTGTGTCTCATCCCGAGCCCTACAGCGGTACAGCCATGGCGGAGGAGAGGGGTGCGCCACCGCGATCTAGCGGAGCAGATGAGTTTGATCTGGAGGGTTTGATGAAAAACATGGAATTGCTTGATGAGGAGTTGGACGAAGTTGTCATCGGTAAGGAGGAGGCGCAGAAGTTCAAAGCTGAAGCCAGATGGCTGGCGATTGCCCGAGTGAATACGGATAGAACTTTTAGTTCCACGGCGTTCTTTGATAATATGAAGTTCATCTGGGGATTGGCTCAAACGCCGAAATTCCGTGAGGCATGAGAAAATCTAGTATTTATCATCCAACTTTTCTGTCTAGGGTACTGGAGGAAGGTCGTGCACGGAGGACCTTGGCTCTTCAGGGGCCTAGGAGTGATCATTGAGGATTATGACGGCAAGACGGATCCTGAAGCAGTGGTGTTGGATGGCTTGTATGTATGGGCCCAAATACACAAGATCCCGGATGTTTATCGCCAGCAACCAGTGGTTGATCAGCTAGCCCGAAGGATTGGTAAAGTACGTGAAGTTCAGATGCGACCAACCCTCTACTATGAGGGAGACTATGTTCGCGTTCGTGCTAGGGTTCTTACCACCAAACCCTTAACTCGTTTTACTCCTCTTACGGTGGTGGACGAGGGCACACGCATGTTGATCGTTAAATATGAGAAGATCCCTTTCTTCTGTCAGATTTGCGGTTTTATGGGCCACAGGTATGCTGAATGCGGCAATGGCGTGTGGAGAGAGGAGGACAAAAAGTGGGGCAAATGGATGATTGCTAAACGCCACACAACGCATTACTCTCAGCCTTTCGGAGGAAATTTTTCTGCTCGGGGCGGTAGGGGGCGAGGTCGTGGCGGCACTGCAGGCCGTGGGTACGTCCCAGCTCGCGGATGTGGTGAGGGTACGGAACCGACGAGTAGAAGCACTGCTCATGTAGCAAGAGTGAACGATAACGGGGGAAAACAATTGATGCACATGTGGACAGCAGCGGAGAAAATGCAGATACTGAATATGCACGCACAAGTGAACCAATACCCGGCACAGTTACAGACCGGGGTGAATGGGAGAATCAGGGCAAAACAACTGATGTACTTGTGAAGAATTTTGGTCAAAAAGATGCGTCTTCTGAACATGCAAGTGCGTCAGATGGGAGCACTCAGATGGTCAGGATGGAGACGGGGGCAACACCAAAGGAGCAGCAGGGAAAAAATAGCAACAAAAGAGTATCTCAGGACAATGCCCAGATCACTTCCTCTGGCCTAGTTGCTCCTGTTTCAGAAACGAGTGGGGCTGCAATTGTTTTGGCTGAGAAGATCCCAACGGGGGTGCCTCCACTCCCGCCAGTTTATGTCTCGCCACGTAAGAATGTCAAGCGACCAAAGGGGATACCACAACAAAAAGGAAGAGGAGGAGATGTGACAAGTGATACAACCAATGCAATATCGGCGGGCTCCTTCGGGGAGCGCCGCCGGGCATAATGAGTTACATATGTTGGAACTGCCGGGGCGCGGGCCAGGCCTCGACAGTTCGCGAACTTCGCGATTTAGCGAAGAACTATGCCCCTACTATGCTTTGTATTCTAGAAACTCAGATCGACAAGGCTAGAGTAGAGAATTTAGCAAGTTCTATAGGTTTTGATCATGCTTTTGCTATCAGTAGTGTGGGGAGGAGTGGAGGTATAGGCCTCTTCTGAAATAATTCAATAAAAGTTGATATTTTGGGCTACCCGGATTACCATGTGGATGTAAAGGTTCTTGACCCAGGTTGGGACCCATGGAGAATGACGGTTGTGTATGGTGAGGCGCAAACTCACCTGCGCCACCAAACATGGGACACTTTGAAAAATATAAGCTCTTCTAGCAGTCTCCCCTGGCTGTGTATAGGCGATTTCAATGAAGTGCTTCGTCCAGATGAACATGAAGGAGTAGGAGAACGAAGTAATGCCCAAATTCAAGCGTTTAGGGATATGGTGGATGTCTGTATGCTCATGGATTTGGGCTTCAAGGGCAGATTTTGGACTTTTGAGAAGAAGGTAACGGGCGGTTCATTTACTAGAGTGCGGCTGAACCGTGCTTTGGCATCGGCAGAGTGGAGTTCCATGTTTCCCAATTCAAGTTTGACTCATCTGGTGGCGGCCACTTCTGATCATTGCCCTATACATCTTCAACTCAGCGACGTGCCTAACCTACAAAGAGCTACAGGGAAGATATTTAGATATGAAGTAGCATGGGAGTCTCATGATGGCTTAAAAGAGGAAATCCAAGGGGTTTGGTCGGCTGGGCACCCTACCTTGCGGGTGGAAGATGTTAAACATAAGTTGTTAACTCTATCTCAGAGTTCGAGGCAGTGGGACAAGTGCACTTTCGGTTCGGTACGTATAGAGATAAAAGAGTTGAAGGGCGAGTTGGGGAGGCTGAGAGGGAACCCTTTGTGCACTGGTCCGAGCCACCGCGAGCAGAAGATCCATGAGCGGTTGGTTGAATTGTACCATAGAGAGGAAGTACTGTGGCACCAGAGATCTAGGATCGAATGGCTAGCAGCAGGAGACAAGAACACAAAGTTTTTTCATATGAGGGCAAGTATGAGAAGGAAGAAAAAAATGATCAAGGCTCTGTCCAATGCTTTGGGGATTATGGTGGATGATCCGACGGAGCTCAAAATACTTGTATCTAATTTTTACAAAGACCTGTACACCTCAAAGGGTGTAACAAATATGGAAGCAGTGCTAGAACATGTACCTCGGAAGGTCACGGCTGCCATGAACAACACTCTTTGTGCTCCATATACAGGTAATGAGGTAAAAGTGGCACTTTTTCAAATGTTCCCCACTAAATCTCCTGGTCCGGATGGCTTTCCAGCACACTTTTATCAGCGGCATTGGGACGTGTGTGGGGAAGAGGTAACCAGGGCAGTGTTAAGAATCGTCAAGGGGGAAGAAAGTGCGGAGTGCATCAATGATACTTTTTTGGTTCTAATACCAAAGGTAATGAATCCAACCCTTCTCACTCAATTCAGACCAATTAGTTTGTGCAATGTTCTGTATAAAATTGCATCAAAGGTGGTGGCGAATAGATTAAAACAAATCTTACCTGACATTATTTCTGAAGAACATTCGGCTTTCATTCCTGGAAGATTGATCACAGACAACATTATATGTGCCTATGAATGCTTACATTTCATGAAAAGAAGCAAATCCAAATCCAACAGTCACTGTGCTTTGAAGTTGGACATGATGAAAGCTTATGACAGGCTAGAATGGACATATCTGGAGGCAATTATGATCAAACTGGGATTTGCAAGATCTTGGGTGGAGGTTGTGATGGGCATGATCAAGTCCGTATCATTTGCATTACTTTTTAATGGAGAGGAACTGGACCATTTTAAACCACCAGGGGTATTCGACAGGAGATCCAATCTCCCCTTATCTCTTTTGGATTGCAGCGGAGGGCCTTTCGTGCCTCTTGAAATCTGAAACTCAATCATCGCATTTCATGGGAGTGCAGGTGGCTCCGACAGCTCCGGTTGTTAACCACATTCTCTTTGCCGATGATAGCCTGCTGCTTTTCAAAGCGAGTAACGAGGGGGCGACTACAGTGTCAAACATGTTGACTACCTACTGCAATGCTTCGGGTCAGAGAGTGAACAATGCTAAATCTTCAATATTTTTCAGCAAGGGGTACCCCCAATCTGTTCGAGATGGCATAAAAACTTCTCTTGATGTGCACAATGGACAATTGAGTGAGAAGTACCTTGGCATGCCCACTGATGTAGGTCAGTCGAGGAATGGAACGTTTAAATATTTGAGGGACGGAGTTTGGGAGAAGATAAAGGGATGGATGGAGAAGTTATTATCATACGCGGGTAAGGAAGTTTTGATTAAAGCAGTTGCCCAAGCTATTCCTGTTTTTTCAATGGCATGCTTCAGGTTACCGTGTGGTATTTGTGAGAGTGTGACGTCAATGATCCGCCAATTTTGGTGGGGAAGCAAGAGGGGCAAAAGGAAGCCTTGTTGGGTTTCGTGGGACGTTTGCACTAAACCAAAATCATTGGGAGGATTGGGCTTTCGTGATATAGAATTATTCAATCTAGCACTCCTAGCAAGGCAAGCTTGGCGCTTGGTGGAAGGACCTGCAACTTTGAGTGCAAGAATTTTGAAGTCCGTATACTACCCGTCAAGCTCTTTCTTAAATTCTGAGTTGGGACTACATCCGTCGCAGACTTGGAGGGCGATCATTGATGGACGAGATGTTATTGCACAAGGAATCATAAAAAGGATTGGAACGGGGGAGAGTACCAATATATGGGGAGAGAATTGGCTACCCAGATCGGGCATGATGAGGCCGGTGGCTTCTCTAGTGGCTAATCCACCACAGCAAGTTTCTGAACTCATACATGCAGCAACAAATTCTTGGAACGAGGAAGAACTAAGAAGGATTTTTGTTCCAGTTGATGTGGAGGTTATATTATCAATCCCACTTTGTACGAAACGGGTTGATGATTTCTGGGCTTGGGGCGAAGATCGCCGAGGAAAGTTTTCGGTCAGCTCGATATACAGAATGCTTTTCAATGTTAAAAACTAAGGGGAGAACTTGTAGGCTGGTACTGGAAGCTCGTCCACAGCTAAACAAGAAAAGAAGGTGTGGGCTTCAATCTGGAATATCAAGGTTCCTTCCAAGCTGAAATTTTTTATATGGAGATTGTGCTCTGATTCGGTACCAACTACAGATGTTAAGCATCATCGGCACATGGCCCCATGCCCGGCCTGTCCATTTTGCTTGGCGGAGGACAGTTGGAAACACGCCTTGATCAATTGTATATCTGCTAGGTGTGTCTGGTCGTTGTCATCAGAGGACACAGTGGAGCGGATGTGTGAAAATCTAAGTCTGAATGCCAAAAACTGGGTATTCAAAATGCAAGAGAAGTTGTCACATACAGAGTTCACTCACATGGTTGTAACCCTCTGGGCAATTTGGAGGTCGCGCCGAAGAGCCATTCACGAGGAGATTTATGACAGCCCTATGCAAATTCATCTCTTCATCAATGCTTTCCTAAAGGATCTAGAGATTTTGACAAAACCTACTGAGAGGAGCAATGCTAACCGGGCAATTAGGCCAAATCATTGGCTGCCCCCCGCCAATGGAGTATGTGAATTTTAATACTAATGCTGCTGTCTCAAGTGGAAGCTGTGGTTCTGTTGGTGTAATATGCAGGGATTTGGATGGCACTTTCCTGGGTGCTTCTTCTATCACTTTCAAGCATATGCTTGACCCTGTTACTTTGAAGGCATTGGCGGTAAGGGAAGCGCTGACGCTAGCGGAGGATTTATATGTTCAGAAGATACATATAGCGTCTGATTGCAAGACCGTGGTGGATGAAATCAAGCAGGGTTGACAGGAAATCATGCAGCTATTAGACGTGAAATTGTTGAGAGATTGAATGCGTTTACTTCTTTAATTTTGTCCATGAGTTTAGGAGCTCGAATATCGAGGCTCACAGTCTCGCTAGACATGCACTTTCACTTGGGTTAGGCCGCCATGTATGGTTAGGCTTTCTCGGGGAGTTGAACTTTCTTCATGTAAATGTTCCAACAATTTGAATAAAGCCTGGCATGGTTGTCTAAAAGAAAAAACGTCACCGAGCGGCGACACGATTTCCCCACCGCCCACCGCTCTTCCCACTTTGCCATCTGGAGGCTTCCAGAAGGCAAAACCCCCAAATCCTCCCCGGCTCTCCGCTGGACGATCAAGCGAACTCCCGAAAATCCCACACAAAAGAAGCGAAAATTAAAACGACATGAACCCCCTCAAGAACTCGCGCTCCGCCCTCTCCCGTCTCCTCCGCCACAACCCCGCCGCCGGCCGGCCGCAGCCCCCGGCCCCTCCCCCGCCGGTGCCGCGGGAAACGGCCGCTCGGCACTACCACGCCGCCCCGCGCCGCCCAGGGTTCATTCAGTCTTTCAGCCGAGGGCCCCTCCGCCACGAGCCCGCCGCCCTCTTCCGGCCGCCGCCGGCGCGGGCGCAGGCGCCGCCTCCCCGGCACTACTTCACCTCCTCGCGCCGCCCGGAGGTCATCCACTTCGCGCGCCGCCGCGGCGGGGCGCGGTGGTACCACGACAGGCGGAAGGTCGCCGCGGTGGTCCTCCTCGCCGGCGGCGGGACAATCGTCGTCTACTTCGGCAACCTCGAGACCGTGCCCTACACCAACCGCACCCACTTCGTCCTCGTCTCGCCCCAGCTCGAGCGCCAGCTCGGCGAGTCCCAGTTCGCTGATCTCAAGAAGGAGCTCGCCCCCAAGATCCTGCCCCCGCTCCACCCCGACAGCGTCCGCGTCCGCCTCATCGCCTCCGAGATCGTCCGCGCGCTCCACCGCGGCCTCGCCGACCGCCGCAGCGACGACTTCGATGACGCCTCCTACGGCGACATCTCCACCGACATCGCCGTCAAGGCCCGGGACATGGATGCCGAGGACGTGATGCATCGGGTCTCGCCTGGCAAGACCGCGGGCACGGCCGCTAGGGCTCAGCGAGACGACGAGCTTCTCGATGACAGATGGGTCGCCGAGAGCCGGAGACGGGGGAAGGCACGCGGAGCGCAGCCACAGACGAAGCACCTCAATGAGCTCAATTGGGAGGTCATCGTCGTCAGAGATAAGCTCATCAATGCAATGTGCTTGCCTGGTGGTAAAATTGTAGTCTTCACTGGATTGCTCGACCATTTCAAGACAGATGCTGAGATTGCGACAGTGCTTTCGCATGAGGTGGGTTTACTAATTGGGTAATGGGCTCATATGTACTTTGTGGTTGTTTTACAGTGCATTGGAACAGATATTGGTACCTCTATGTTTTAGATTGGGTTAATGGGCTCATATGTACTTTGTGGTTGTTTTACAGTGCATTGGAACTGATATTGGTACCTCTATGTTTTAGATTGGGCACGCTATCGCGAGGCACTTGCCAGAGATGATCACCAAGGGCATGTGGTTTACTATCCTGCAGCTTATCGTCCTACAGTTTATTTACATGCCAGACCTAATTAATGCAATGTCGACATTACTCCTCAGATTGCCCTTCTCACGAAGGTATTCATTTCTGCATTTCATATTCTTCGTGGAATCACGGTTATTTACATTCTACACATGATAAGTTGCATATATGACTGAAATGAGATGCTACCAGATCTGGCAAAAGCCAATGAATTGGCACCAATGGGCTTGTTTTGTCTAGGTATCTAGTTTTGCTATAAGTTATGATATGACTCCTGCTTCAAGTGCCTCCATGTGGGCCATTGTATACTATTGTGAGCCATCCTATTATTTCAGCTTATTGTGCCACAGACCAGTGAGAATCTATCTAGGTAAAGTGATCAACCATGCATAGGAAAAAGCTCATATCAACATGAAAACATGCATGATAAATTTTTTATATTGTTCTATTTATACTTAATAAATATTGTGCAACTATACAATGATCAAACACAACAAATCATACTCCCTCCTCCCCAAAATAATTGTCTTTGATCGGGCACAACTTCGTACTAAAGTTGTACTAAATGAAAAACACTTCTTTGGAACGGAGGGAGTATGTATTTTCAGTTTATTTCTCATATTATTACTCCCAATGTTCATGTTCCATGCAACCAAATCACATCGAATTATATTGCAAACTCCGCAACAATTTGCGGGTTATCATCTAGTACCATTGACTTTTGCTACGGACTTAACTAACAACAGTGACAATTCTAGTAATAAAACATATGCCTCTTGATTGCCCAACAGATGAGATCATTACTGGTAATTCTTGTCCTCAACAGGGCATTGGACCTCGGAGAGACATCTAGTTCTCTGTTCTCATACCTTTTTTCTATGGTTGGCAGAGTCCTTTTTTTTTTTGAAAAAATGCCACCATGGCTAGCTTTATTGATTTGGCAAAATCGTTACATCGTTCACTAAAGAGTTTATAAGAAAATCTGGGGGTTCATCAACCCAATTACAAGAAACATTATTCTCATAAGAAAATTTAGCTAAATTGTGTGCAGCTTCATTTGCTTCCCTTCGGCAATGTGTGAACTCAACATTCCCAATCATTCCAGCTATAATAAAACAGTCCGCATATATAGCAGTAGCTTCGCTCCACATCCTCTCTTGGCCTGAACATGCATTAACGACCTCTAAGGCATCTGATTCAATTTGTATGGAGGTATATCCGAGAGATTCAGCCAAAATTAGTCCGCTCTTCATAGCCATTGCTTCTGCTAGAAGAGCATCAGCGACATATGGGATTGTAGCGCATGAAGCCGCAATAAAAACTCCATATCTATCTCTTGCCACAGCCCCTGTAGCGCCCTTACCTTCTTCATCATGGTAGGATGCATCAACATTTATTTTTACAAGACCTGAGGTGGGTTTCTTCCACTGTTCACCATTACGAATGACCTGTACATCTGTTGTAGCTTGCTGGAAATTAGCACAAATAGCCTGGACTTATTAGCTATTCACACAAGTTCTTAGAAAGTAGACGAAATCAGATTTACAATAGCATATGTCATGTACTCTTTTGTACTCCCTCCTCCGTCCCATAATATAAGAGCGTTTTTGTAGTGTCAAAAACACACTTATATTATGGGGCGGAGGGAGTACTAAATTCTGGATCTGCATGGAATTGATCCCAAAACACCAAATTGACTGGAATGATAATATGATATCTTTCTTGTACATCTCTTACAAATCCTACCGAAGTTGACGAGGATGATGCCCCTTCCTCTATAACTACTAGAATTTCATCACCAATGCATTGTGCGTGACTATTCTATTGTCCACCAGTTTTTTATCAGATGCACGTGTAAGAATCGTTTTACAACATGTGTGAATTGTGAGGATGGGGTGGTCTATATTTGAGATTTACAAAGTTAGTATTTAAGGTGGTAAGTTTGCACTTCTGACTTGTGGTAAAATCAGTCCCTTTCACAAGTGCTTGTTTTTTCCAGTATGAAGCAGTGGTCACTGGTCAGTTAGGATCTTCATGATGGTGAAACTTGAACTTCCCAGACCTGACCAAATTGGGTAATTTTATGCAGAAGTAACCCCCCCCCAAAAAAAAATTATTGAAGGGGGGAAGTAGCTCCGTCCTTTTGGATGTCTTTATGAAAGACATATCTAACGTATGGTTTGAAAATAAAATACTCTGTACGGCAATTTCGAGAAAAAAATATCTTTTCAGACACACACTCAACTCTAATGGACTAACTACTGTTGCTTAGTTGTTGAGCCTCATCGGTACAAGCTTTCTGTGATCAAAGCTTCCTTTGATCTTTGAATTGATTGATGACATGACCTAGTGCAGACATTCAGCGCTTCTGCCTAGTGCATCTGAAATGATGCATCACAGTAGCTAGGGTGTTTAGCTAGCTGAAGCTGTATCCGTCAGTTTCCTCGAAACGATGAGGACAAGTAACTGAAGACATCTCCTGAAACGTGGACTGGCTACTGATCCATCTTGGCAGTCTGATCTGCCGCACATTATCTCCGACTTTACCCCACTCCTTGTTGCATTATTGAATAGCTGACTGTATCTCCATGTGTCTTTCCAATCAGGATCCGCTGATGCCACTTTCTGTGGACATGATTTTCTAAAACCCCACCCTAGCTGTCACTTCTTGATGTAGCCTTCATTGCTTCAAAGATACAATAAAATTTCATATGATTAGGCGATGAGTTGCCTAGCACCTTCACCACATGAATCCCGCCCTGCTGTACTCTATCCAGTTGTTTTAACCATAGATAGTTCTTCATGATCTGAATATAAAATGATTTGTGAGGATTCTTTCATTCGTGCCCTAGCTGTTTTAATTCTAATGAGATTTATTTGTAGGGCCGGTCCTGTCTTTTGTCCATCATAAGAGGTAAAGTACTATTTTTTTTAGATGGAGCCCTGCTGGTCAGATAAATTGTGGTTGCTCTAATATGACATAAGATTCAGTATATGTCATTACAGTCCTTCCTGGAAGAAAAAAAAACTCGTGTGTTGTACAGTTGCCATCCTTGTTACCGCATTATCAAACATATGCAAGTGTATCTTGTTAGAAGCCCTTGCGATGATGTATGTTGCATGTTTGCAGGATGGAGGTAGAGGCGGATCACATCGGGCTCATGCTTCAAGCTTCTGCTGGTTTCGACCCACGCACAGCCCCCAAGGTCTACGAGAAGCTAGGACAAATCGCGGGCAATCAGTCAGTGCTGAAAAGCTACCTCTCCACCCATCCTTCGAGTAAGAAGCGATCGGAGCTCTTGTCTCGAGCCAAGGTAATGGAGGAGGCGATGCAACTATACAGGGAAGCTTGCGCCGGCCACGGGGCCGAAGGCTTCCTGTAGGTTGCAGCTTTGAACTCTCCTGCCTGTGGCTGCGTGGTAAGTCGCTCGGTGGCGGTGGCGGTGCCTGGCACGGAAACATGTCCTTTGTTACCTGCACGGTGACGGCCAGTAAGAAGAGTGCATTCTGTGTCTGAAGATGTTCGTTCTGTGCGTTGTTACTGTCTGTTCTTGTCAGGCTGAATCAGCCGCACTTTGGTAGCAGGATGTGATCGAGCTGCTTCATTTGTGATTAGGAGAGAACAGGGAATAGGAGAAGAGTTTCTGTTAATAATTGTCTTCCAAGAGCAGCTTTTATAGTCCCATCTTCCTTGGGTTTACCGGCGTTGATGATCGTCACGTTGGTTAGTTTTTGTCATCTACGCCAGCTAGTAGTCAGCTGGTGACGGAATATTCATATAATATCGATGTTTGAAGTAGTCAGTCGCAACTCACAAGGTATATAATATACTCCATCGGTTTCTAAATATTTGTCTTTTTGGAGATTTTAAATGGACTACCACATACGGAGGTATATAGACATATTTTAAAGTATAGATTCATTCATTCTGTTCTGTATGTGGTTACTTGTTGAAATATCTAGAAGACAAATATTTAGGAACGGAGAGAATATAACTGAAGGAATACTCTTCAAACCTCAAGTATTCTGGCTTTGCTAGCTGCCACCGTCCCGACGTGCTTACTTATTTGGTACTGTATTTATCAGTAGATACACCCACTCCGAGAACCACTCGATGTCATACACAGCCAGTCATGGAATATTCAGATGATCTTAGCTTCAAGTGGTCAATCAGTCACAAGGTAGGTAGGTCCAGGACTGAATAATCTGCAGGCCTCAATCACCCTAGCTTGCTTGCAACCTTTGACGTGATTCTGCGCTTCGTATTTACTCACTTTGTTCCTAAATATTTGTCTTTCTAGATATTTCAACAAGTGACTATATATGGAACAAAATGAATGAATCTATACTCTAAAATATGTCTACATATATCCGTATGTGGTAGTCTGTTTGAAATGTCTAAAAAAATAAATATTTAAGAACGGAGGAAGTAGTCAATAGTAATAGATGCACCCATCCCGTGACACGATCGGGGACACACTCTGCCTACCACCTTTACCTGCTCAAGATTCCTAATCGCACGGGGCACCCGTCGTGACACGGCGAGCCCGCCCGGTCGCCGATGTCACACGCGGCCACAACGTTCGTTCGCCGGCATGGCATCAGCGTCGAACAGAATGCATCGTCGGGTTCCGCGACGCACCGCTGGTCCCGTCTCCCACGAGCGTCAGGTTACTTGAAGAGCCGTCTGTCTATCTATCTGGGCGATTAGATTAGTCCTATCATACGCTCCTCTCCGGCCCATCGACCTCCTCCGTCTCTTCCCCTGGCGCCTCCCCTATCATACCTGCAAATTGGTGCCATATGCTGTAGGAGTACTACAATATGTACTCCTACTCAGCTACTCTCCTCCTCGTAATCTCAATAGTTTATCACAAAACCAGTACTAAACTGCAGCTAAACCGAGGGTGTAGTGTGGTCATGTTAGCTTTTCGCGGCGCGAAGTGTCGCTCCCTGGTTCGTTTGTTTGCTGCTTCCATGGCGATCGGTCATGATTCATGCAATGGTGCAGAGCAGTGCAGGGTTGGACTTTGGACCGGCGATCGAGGGACCGGAGAGACCTTTCCGGCAGCTAAAGGATGGCGGCCCTCGGGTCGCCGGTTGGGTCGCGGTTTCGTTCCTACGCAGCCGATGCGTCCGCTGCCTTCTTTTGACCAAGTGGTCGTTTGTGTTGGACACGAGATTCCGAGAGGCGTGCAAGGCGAGGCTTGGACGCCGGACACCGTTGATAGACCGATGCTCACCAGCAAAGTGGCCGGCAGCGGGCTGACAAGTAAAGAAATGGGCTCTTGGGTCTTGGCCATTTGAAGATTGTGATCAGAAGTGACACTAGCAGCACAACAAAGTTGCCGTGCATACCACTGTAGCACTGTGCCGTCACATGGGGCCTAGCGACCTACTTGTGGGTCGTGACAAGCATGGACGAACGGTCAGGAATAAGGGTGAGGGGAGTCACAAGTCTGCGTCCACACCTGTAGTCGCGGCCCTGTGGGACACCACCGTTCATGGGGAGCAAAAGCGCGTGCACTGTACCGGATCAGCAACGTGCAAGCTTAACGCAATCTCTGATTGATTGATTCGCTGTGCTACCGGACGAGCATGCTGCCGAGGCTTTACCATCTCTTATCAGCTGAGCCGAGCGCTCTCTTTCCTTATCAGCCGAGTAATTAACATCAAACCGTCTTTTTCTTAAATATAATTGTCCTGAAAGAAAAGTAATTGTTGGTAGAATCTCTCGATTTTATATACTACTAGGAATTCAGGAAAAGTGATACCCTTGGTATAAAGCTGGTTGTAGTGGGAGTATCATAAGTAGTATCATGCATGCTAATTAGACGTTTTAGATGATGTGGCACACAATTAAATAAGGAAAAAGAGGATGTAGTATCATATCATGATACCGTCTCATATTAAATGCTCCGCTAGTTTGTGTCATGCATGATAATTAATAAGGCAATCTGAGATACTAACTTATGATACTATGCATTACGAAGGTAGTATCACACTCTAGTATCATATGCATGATACTAGTATATGATACTCCCCATTACAACCAGCCTGAGGCTGGTTATAGTGGAGAGTAACTTAGACTAGTGTCATGCATATGACACTAGTCTAAGTTACTACCTTCATAATGGAAAGTATCATAGATGGCTTCATTTATTAGCTCATAGACTCATCTTGTATTGGAAAGCGTTATGTTACAGTAACATATTATGTTACCATCTCTCATTAATTACTTGCCACGTAAGCATAATTTTATCAAAGTACGCTATGTTACTAGCTAAGTTACTCCCATTATGACTAGCCTAATAATGTAGCTCCCCACTCTTGGCGCACTAATAATGGTCTAGCGCCATTTAAGCTTCGTCCACAACCATTGGAAGCGCAACAACCGCTTTACACAAAGTTGCATCATTATGAGCACTAATACCATCCGTAGCATGAGACAGGCGGTTTGGTGTGGTACCACGGCAGCGGTACGGACCATTTTATTACCATATCAATTGATGATTACACGAGGACCAGAGCACCCAAACGGCAAGGGAAAACAATCAATAGTAGTCTTGTGTGTTTGACACGCCTCTTGCCACCCACCACCCAGAGACGAGAGAAGAGCGACCAGACACCCTGATGCATGACGACGACGACGATGATGCGACCTACCTAAGCGGACTACGCGTAGTATGCAACCAAACGGAAAATCAAATATGTTGGAAGAATTTCGTCCAAATCCTCCAGTGGCCACCCACCAAATCCAACCCAACCCATCACTGATCATCGCACGGCGATCGGCGCCGATCGGCTTCAGGGCTTCCACAGGATGGTGGTCTCGGCGATCATCGAGGTGACCACGTATGGGTCCATGTTGGACGCCGGCCGGCGGTCCTCGAAGTAGCCCTTGCCGTTCTGCTCCGTCTCCCGGCCCACGCGCACCGACGCGCCACGGTTTGCGACGCCCTGCAGTCATTCAGATGATTCAGAACCACTGTTGGAGTAACGAGATGTGGAAAGATTCAGATGATCCAGAACTAGAAGGCGAGGGGCGCGGCGTACCCAGCTGAAGGTGTTGATGTCGGCGGTCTCGTGCTTGCCGGTGAGGCGGCGCTCGTTGCCCTCGCCGTAGGCGGCGATGTGCTCCTTGTGCTTGAGCTTGAGCTTCTCCACGGCATCCACGATGACCTTGAACCCGCCGTCCTTCCTCATCGACTCGGTACTGAATGCAGCAGAGTCGTTCGTGATCAGCAAAACAGCACGGTAAGATGAATGACACTTATCGATCTGTTCGAGCATCTCATCTCAATTACCTGTAGTTTGTGTGAGCACCAGCACCGTTCCAGTCGCCTGGGATGGGCTTGGGGTCAAATGTGACGACAACTCCGGCGATCTCAGTGATCCTCTGAAGAAAGGGAGAGTAACATTTAATCGCAATAATTTTAACCGAACACGATGTCATTCCATCACAAAAGCCTCCCTCATCAGAATAAGATCACATGACTATTATCATTACCTCAAGAAGGTAGCGAGCGACCCACACTTGGTCGCCAGCAGAAATGCCAACAGTCGGGCCGACTTGGAACTCCCACTGAAAACCAAACATAGTAATTCTACCATGGTCAGAGAGACAGTAATTCTCAAGATAGAGAAAATAGGAATGTCCTGTGTTGTAGCGGTGTTTCACCTGTCCGGGCATGACCTCGCCATTGATGCCACTGATGTTGACACCGGCAAAGAGGCAGGCCTTGTAGTGAGCGTCAACTATGTCACGCCCAAACGACTTGTCAGCACCAATACTACAGTAGTAAGGACCCTACACACATGAAGAAGAGATTGGTAAGTGTACACTTCACCAAAATTAGGGCCAAACGTCCAAATTCAGTCGGTCAAGCCGAAAGAGACGTACCTGAGGACCAGGGAATCCACCAACAGGCCAGCCGAGAGGCCAGTTGATGTCCTTCTGTAGGAGGGTGTACTCCTGCTCAATACCATACCTATCGTCGCAAAAACAACGCGATCAGTCAATCAATTATCATAAAACAGTTACTACTTCCTCCGTTTCTAAATACTTGTCTTTCTAAGCATTTCAACAAGTGACTACATACGAAGCAAAATGAGTGAATCTACACTTTAAAATATGTCTACATACATCCGTATGTAGTAGTCATTTTAAATGTCTAGAAAGACAAATATTTAGGAACGGAGGGAGTAGATCATTATTTTCTAGTGTTCGTAATCATCGATCGAGTTTGTGTATTGTATTTATATATACCATGGCTCCTCCTTGGCAACATCAGGGTTGCTAAAGATCTTGGCAGCGTTGTATCTCTTGTTGGTGGGGATTGGCACTCCAGCTGGGGTGTAGCAATCGCACATGACCTGCAAGTGGTTCGAATTTAGTAAGGGGGATCTTGATTACTAAGGATGTTGACAAGATGATGGCCATTGGATTCCCTCACTACTGCACTGTACTAGTTAGGTAGACCAGACACGCACGCCTAATAACCAAAAATATCCATAATTCACAACCCTGAGTGGTCCTTGACTGGGATATAATTTGCGTCAGAAATAGGAGTAGGAGTAGCTAAGAATACTGGACCAAGATCATTCAAAATCTGCATCAGAAGATGTTTAAGTTGACCTCCCCTCTTAATGATGCTCGTTAGTCTGTCGTAGTTGAGCAGAAGAACTAGATCGATCAACTACAGTGACAAATACTACTGCACTAGAGCCTACAGGTGCAGATCACTTGCACGGTAGTAGTGCTACAGTCTATTACATGAGTGGGGTGGTCACTTACAAGGATGTTGTTGCCCTTCCTGAACGGGTCCTTGAAGATGGCCTGTGGGCTGCAGCACGGCACATGCCCCAAGGGAAACAAAAATTACTCCTTGGGTCCAAGGTAAAAAAAGATAGAACTGCACTTCACAGAGGTAAATGGTTCTGGAGTGGCATGGCAAATGGCACTTACTACAGGATGACCTCGCTGTCCTCGCCGGGGGCCTGGCCGGTGCTGGAGCCGTCGTAGTTCCACTTGGGCAGCTTGCTGGGATCCGTGACCGGGCCGGGGAGGGTCTGCACCAACCAGAGCAACAACAACAGTAAATCCACACAGTTAGCCAAAAGGAATCTCGCAACCTCTGATATATAAGCACAAGAACAGCTCAGTGGATAACTAGGTAGCACGGCAGAAAAATGATAGGACACGGCAAGGAGGTCATGGGATCCATGCCGGCCGGGGATGGGAATCTTTATCTGCATCTGTATCTTACCCTGGCCTTGCTCCTGAGATCCATGCCAGATCCGCCGATCCTGCAACAAAATCCAAAATAAATTGACGGTGAATATACCAGCAGAAACAGCCCACATAAACGAAACCCATGACCGGCGTATCATTTACTGTTCACCACGGTTTTTTGCCGGGCACAGTGAAAATATGGGTATTGGCCTCGGTTCCGACATGGTGAAGATCGAAAGCTCGCGCGTGGGAAATTCATGGAGGAGGAGCAGAGCATCTGACCGCGCGCGGGCCGGGGCCATGCTGCGCAGGGGAGGGACCGAGGGGGCAGAGGATGCCGCCGCAGAGATCCTCTCCCCAACAGGACAAAACGTACTGCCGGTACGAATATGGCAGTGGCGCATCCATCCCTGCGTTGCGCATATCCGGAGGGGGAGTGATAAATCACCACCAACAAACCAAAAACCTCTTCTCGTCGCGCTGCCATGCCTCAAACCTACTGTATTTCCCAACTCTCTCTGAACGGAACCGAACCGAACGGAACGGAACCGAACTGAACTGAACTGAACGGAAGAAGAGAAAAAGGTGGCGTTTACCACCCGCACGAGCGAGCACCGCCGGTCGCTGCACCCACGGAGCGGATCGCGGGGGCGAAAAGTATTTGGGTTTTTTATTAAAGAAAAAAAACACCACGACGAATCCGCGCTAACAGCGCAAACTACGACGACGGCCCCATGAATTTAGCATCGAGGAAAAACCCAGTCCCCCGAGCGATCCCGCCGCCTGCTCTCCACGAACCAGGCGGCGGCGGCGGCATGATGAGCCCGCGCGGTTCCGGGCGGCGGCCGACGCGGACGCAGCGGAGAAACGGCCGAGGTCCGTTCGTCCGGGGGAAGGAAGGAGGACGTACCATATGTACTCGGCGATGATCTTCTCCGTGGAGTCGGTGAGGTCGAGGTTGAGGAGATCGGTGAGGAGCGCCATGGCGGGAGGAGCAATCCGGCTCCGGCTGACTGAGGGCAGGAAGGCAGGAAGGAAGGCGGGTGGGGGTGGTGCGAGGCCAAGGGGAGATCGGGAGGGCGGCTATATAATGGCGACGACCCAGCACGCACCCGGCAGGAGCAGCTGCTACAGGGAAAGTCGTTGCGCGCGGTGCGTATCCGTGTACCGCCGCTATACGTGCGGCGCTTTCTCTCTCTCACAAAGATATCTTTATCTCTCTGCGGACTCCGCCGTGGCGACGTCTCCTTCGCGGGATAAAAATAAAATATTTTATTTCCGGCAGTCTGTTCGACCGGGGGTAGGTGCGCGATGTTACCTATCCCGCACCCGCTGCCGGCGCTCCCACGACGATGACCTGCGGGACCGACGCGGCGCATGGGCCCGGCTGTCAGCCGTACGGTACGGAATACGAAGTCTGGGAAAACGCGCGTTTGTTGCTGAAAAAAATAAGTAAAATGTTTGTTTAGTGCGTTGCGGGCGGCAGCTTTGTCGATGGTGTGGTGCTGCTGGGAGATTTGATTATCAGTTCCGAGCATAGGGGTAAAGTAAAGTAAAGTAGTAGTTTTTTTTTTCTTTCTTTTATTTTTCAACGTTTTGCTTTGGAGTGGGAGAGGAGTCCAAAGCTGGAATAGATTGATTGAGTATTTGCTGGAATTTAATCATGCTTCCACCTAATGCCGCCCACCTCATGCGCCAGT
>NC_041390.1:542440252-542447891 GCF_002162155.2 Triticum dicoccoides
ACCCGCAGGGGAATCTCGCGGATTTCTACGTGCACACATAAATTCTTGCAGATTTATTAGGCGCAAAAATGAAGCGACTCCGTGTCTTTCTTTTTAGTACTCCCTCCGTTCCAAAATATAGCGCGCCCACGCTTTTTGAGGTTCAACTTTGACCATAAATTTAACCCACGAGACCGACTGCGGCGGGATCAAAAATTATATAATTAAAAACTTTTTTTAAATACGAATTCATTGGTATAATTTTTTCGCCCGCCGCAGTCGGTCTTGTTGATTAAATTAATGGTCAAAGTTGAAGCACGGAAACCGAGGACGCGCTATATTTTGGAACGGAGGGAGTACTTATTACTCCGGAGAGCCACGTTTGAAGCACCGGGGGAATCTTTCTCCAGCGGTGTGCTTTTTGATAAGTTCAAAATTACCACAAAATCGGGGTTTGTAACCGCAGGAGTCACGAGGAGGGAAATGACGAGGTGGAGCGCACGTGAGGTGAGCGAAAAGGAAAGGTGCGGTGAATCGATCGCCGGTTCAGGAAAAAAAAAGCTGGGGTATGAACTGGTGCGACGGCAGCGCCACCACACACGTGACCCATTTGCGCATTCCGTGCGGGATCTTATCTTTCCACGTTTGATTGATGTGAATCTTGGTTGGCATGCCGGCTGCTGATCCGGTGCGGGTATCTGCCCGAATCGGTTACTCCTGGTAGATTTTATCCCAAGCGATATATATGAAAGTTTGCATTTGATATTGCTATTCAGCTTTTTTTTGCAGGGGGTATTATTATTCAGCTGATTGCCTTTTTTTCTTTGTTGTGGTTGAAAAAAAATTGGATTCCATCGGTGTCGGTTAGGGTTGCGGGAGCGTAAATTTGCCGATGATGCTATGAGAGGAAACCACGTGCGAGTGCTTTAGTCCCAAAGAGAAGACCCTGTCGAAGTTAGGGGTCAGGGTTTAGGGCGGCTATGGTTGGAGCGTCCATCGGAGCCAAAGGCCCATATATGACAAGCCTGAGAAGGCAGTGCCTAGCTATGATGCAAGGTTGGACTGAGGATGAGGCGGTGATGATGAAATGAAGAAGATGGCTGAGAAGGAAGAAGGATTGGCCCCTATACGGCGAGCCTAAGAATGCGGTGATGACGCTAGGAAGAAGATGTCGAGAAGGAGGGAGAAGGATTGACCATGAAATCTTGGTCGCGTTTTATATTTTATTCGTTTCTCTCAGCTCCATTGTCATCATCGATCAGTCGGTGGCTCAACGTCATGATCCTAATCGCTAAATGGAGGTCTTCTACCTCGGTGGTGCCTATACTTCCGCCTTTTTGTCCACTAGTACCTTCAACTACGCCTCCGTTATAAGTAAAAAACATCATAGTAATATGAAAATGTGAGGGCCAATATAACCAATGAAATAATTTTCAAACCGATACAAACATATATGAAAATTATATATCTTGAAGAAAGAGAAAGAAGAAGAAAGAAAAAGAAGAAGGTCGAGAAGGAAGAAGAAGGATTTGCCATGACTCTGATTTTAGGAGGAGGAAAACCAAAAAATACATATATCTATATTACTCAACTTTTCATTTTAATATTTTGCTTGTTCCTCTTGACCCCGCCACCGTTAACACTCATATCTAGACGGTGGCCCCATCGTGTGATCCTAACCGCTCTGTCGAGTTCTCATATTTCGGTGGAGTCAACACTTCCACCTTGTAATCCACTCCCAAGTGAGTTAGAGCGGAGGGAATAATGCATCCAAAATAATACCCTCTCCGTCCCAAAACATTGTAATCTTTGACCGAGTTTATAGAGAAACTAATTAGCATCCAAAATACCAGAATCAACATCATTGGATTCAGCATGAAATATATCAATTCACATGGTATATATTTGATATTATAAATATGGATGGCTTTTGCAATAATCTTGGTGAGAGTTTATGAGTCTCTGTTGGATACACATTACATTATGGGACGGAAGGAGTATCAGACATGAAAATGTATCTCTATTTTCATTGGGTACATTTCTAGTGCACGTTTACTTCAGCTTTGTCTCTGAACACTTCGCAAAAAGGGTTGCTCTTAGAGCAACTCCAACGCGTCGACCTAAACGGACGGTGCTTTTGTCCGTTTGGGTCGACCGCCCGTTCGGCGTCCACTAGATTTGAGATTTGAGTCGGCGGTGCGCCTAAGGCGCCGAGTTATATTTGTCGGCGTGGACGTTTGGCCGCTCTTTTTTAACAAATATGCACAAATTTTCACAAGCAAACATATAGTTTCAAACCAAATAAACAGCATAGTTTAACAAGCCGAATAAAAATAAAATAGTGTCACATAGGGGCTGTTTGGTTTCCAGCCACATATTGACACACTCTGCCACACCTCACCTTAGTCAAGTTTGATCAAGTTAGGTGGGTGTTTGGTTCTAGCCACATCTAAGGCAAGAATTTTTTTTATGGACAGTGAACCCCACATGTCATAGACACAAGAAGTGTGGCAAGATTCCCTTAGGCAAGCCAAAGTGTGGCTAACAATTTGAGCAATTCAAGTTAGGCAAGTGTGGCAAGTGTGGCAAAAAATAATGTGACAACATAAGGCAAACATAGTCACAATCCAAATAGACCCATAGTTTTGCAAGCCGAATAAAAAAGATACATCTATTGGTTGCTAACATGAGCTCACATATGCTCAACCAAATCATTTTACAATTGCATGTGAGTTTTCCAATCACACATGTCATGACGAGAATTGGGTGAACTGTTCAAACGTCGCCGCTCCTCCATGCTCAGGCACAACATTCTCACCCTGGAACTGAAAGCCTTGATCGTAGATATGTTCCGGGCGCTCATCTTCTACGATCATATTATGCATGATCACACAAGCAGTCACCACATCCCACAACTTCTCCGTGCTCCAAGTCCTAACAGGATATCGAACGATGCCCCATTGAGATTGCAAAACACCAAAGGCACGCTCGACGTTCTTTCTAGCACTCTCTTGCTCTTGGGCAAATCTTTTGCTTTTCTCTCCGACGGCGTTGGGGTTTGTCTTCACAGTAGTGGTCTACTGAGAATAGATACCATCACCTAGGTAGTATCCTGTAACATTCACCGGTGGGTTGTTGTCTTCAACAAGCCTAGCAAACACATGCGAGCACTGAAGCACATTGATATTATTGTATGATCCGGCCATGCCAAAGAAAAAGTGCCAAATCCAGAGATCTTGTGAGGCCACGGCCTCAAGTATGACAGTGCAAACCCTGACATGGCCCTTATATTGCTATTGCCAAGCAGAAGGGTCGTTCTTCCACTCCGAGTGCATGCAGTCTATGCTGCCAAGCATCCCTGGGAATCCTCTGCCGGCATTCATCGCCAACAAGCGGGCTGTATCTTCAGCAGTCGTCTCTCTCAAGTACTCGGGGGCCAAACACAGCAATCACAGCCCTGCAGAACTTGTACATGGAGTCTAGACATGTAGACTCGCTCATACGGACGTACTCATTAATGAGATCACCGGGCACTCCGTATGCAAGCATCCAGACGGCTGCAGTGCATTTCTGATAAGATGAGAAGCCATTCTTTCCAACGGCATCCTCTTTGCACTTGAAATAGTCATCATATCCGACTACCCCCTCTCTAATACGGGTGAAAAGATGCCTACTCATACGAAAAACGCCGCCGGAATTTCTGATGTTTGAACAGCGGGTTGGTTGTGTCAAAGTAATCCTTCTAAAGAAGGAAATGGTCGCTCTCTCGGTTGCGATTCAACGCCGGAAGATGCCCCGGAATTGAGCCATGAAACAACGGCCGTTGGCTATTAAGATGGTGATGGACCAACATGGCAGCCAAGATCTCCTCCTCCTCATCGGACGAGGAATGGTCTGAGTCGCAAAGGAAATTATGAAAAAAGAACTCGTCGGCGAACTCCATTTTATACCTTAGCAAACTGTGGAACAACTTGAGGGCGTTGACGAAGGAGCCGGCCGACGAGGAGATGTGCGCCTCCCTTGGACTAGGTGGTTTCCCTGGAGGCATCTGACGAGCGTGCCGGCATCAGGCCGGAGGAGCTGGCCAGGGCGGCGAGGCTGCTTCCTGCTCGCGTCGGCGTCGGGTGGTGGGGGTGGGAAGCTTCGGTGCCCCGGCGGCGAGACGGTGGTGGGGGCGACGTGGGAGGTGGCGGCGGCGGCATTGGAGGAGGTGTATCGGCACCGGCTGCTGGCAGAGGCGCCGCAAATGGGTGGCGGCGATGTCAGGACCCCGACTCGATGTCACATCGATCTAGCTGGTAACACCTCATATCACTTTGCGGCCTCACGCACGGTATCCTCACGGGTGTCGTCTTACCTTTTCCCGGGACCGTTTGCGCCTTTTGGCTCACGTATATGATAGTGTCGCTAGCATCCATATGATAAAGAGCCCGGGCTGACATGACTAGTCGCAAACCCAAAGTGGCACAGACTTACAGGGACAGGCATCCATGACCCAGCTTCGAACGTGTCGGTCATCAGCAAGTGGGTCCGGGCTGTAGCACTGGGCTAGCAGGACTCCGGTAAACCGGGCTGCAGCGGGCTAACAGGACTCCGGTACTCAAAGCGTGACATTTCCCCGAAGGGACAGACACAGGAACGAAGAAGGACACATGCCGGCCAGCCTAAGTGTTCCAGAGCAGTAGCAAGCTACCATGGCTCAGCGGTAACACTAGGAGACATTTCCCGGTAAGAGAGGCTACTAAAGATAAACAACTAGATAGTCAGATCCCACACATACCAAGCATTTCAATCATACACACAATATGCTCGATATGTGCAAATACAACGAAGCATCACAACATGACTCTACGACACAAGTACTTTATTCAAGGCTCAGTGAGCCATACATAACATACACAAAGGTACGGGTCTCACGACCCAACATACAAGTCATACAGTCATACAAACCAGCAGCGGAAGTAACTTGTCTGAGTACAGACAACTAGTAAAATAAAAGAGGCTTGGAAAGCCTAGCTATACTACGTGGTCCTTCACAAGCTCAGGGTCACCACCTGGGTCTTTAGCCTACTCGTTGATGTCAACGTCTACATAGAACCCATCAGAAGGGGTTGCAGCGTCTTCTGTAAAAATGTAGATTATAGCAACATGAGTACAAAGGTACTCAGCAAGACTTACATCAGATCCTACATACATGCATAGTATCAAGAAGGGTTGGTGGAGTTATTGCAGCAAGCCAGCTTTGACTCTTGGCTAGGCTATCCTACGATACTCCAACTGAAATGGTTTTGCGCACACGAGTCCACTACTCACCAATTCAATACACTACCGAGGATCCACCTCCGTCTTCCTACGGAAGAGCCATCCTCGGCACTCACACTTATCTTGAGGCTTTTAACAGTTTCCATTTACTTGTCTATGAACTGTATAGGCAACCAAGTAGTCCTTTACCGCGGACGCGGCTATTCGAATAGATTATGATAACCCTGCAGGGGTGTACTTCTTCATACATGTTTCCACCACTTAGCGTCTGCACACGACATGTGCTCGGCAGACTTCAAGCGAAAGCCGATGTGGGTGTAGACCACGACCTACCTAAACACTTAAGCCTCTAGTCCAGGTTTATCGCCTATTCAGGTTCCATCCGCAGGGAGTCCGGCCGAGGTTTCCCATACGGCCCCGAACGATGTGAACAGGGTTCCCGAGATACCTAACGGGTATTCGGTACACCCGGCCACGTACCTACCGCATCACAGCCCACCCCTACGGTCAGCGCTGTCCACGGCCTCCAGCAGGCTACAAACACCAGAAACTACTTGCAACTCCTGGACAGAGAGCTAGGGTGAATAAGAAGTCGAGCGGGGTCATATTTCAGGGCCCAATGCATGGTAGTAGCTGTATCTTAAATCACGCATACAGATCTCAGTGCTTAAGGTCGGCTTCAATGAAACAACCCACCATGTACTCCTACATGGCCTCTCATCGATACCTTTACCAAATCGTGTTCACCACACCACTCTCATTACCGACATAACCATTTCACTCTAGCCCATCACCCAGATGAACCAGACCTGACACGACTCTAAGCATAGCAGGCATAGCAAGGTAGGAACAACACATACATATGGCTCAAACAACTCCTACACATGCTAGTGGGTTTCATCTAGTTACTGTGGCAATGACAGGTCATGCAGAGGAAATGGGTTCAACTACCGTAGCACACAGCAGTTTGAATCGCGTTGTCTTAATGCAGTAAAAGAGAGCAGGAGCGAGAACATGGGGTTGTATCGATATGATCAAATGGTTGGTTGCTTGCCTGATGGTTCGATGCACTGATACGGTTCTTCGCTAGGGTAATCAGGGTACTCTTCGGGGACAGAACCTGCCGCAGAGAGCACCGATTCACAAACATTACCAAACAGTATGCAACAATATGATGCATGCATGAGACATGGCAAAATGAGTGTAATGGGCTAATGCAACTAAAACCAGAAGGGTTTGAACAAATTTGAATCAAAGATTCAAATTTCAAATTCAAATATGGCCTTTTAAAGTGCTTTTCCTTGTTCTGCTTAAAACATCAATTTAACTTGTTTGATCATGCATGAAAATAGTACAGATGGGTAGATTGGATTTTTCTGATCATTTTTCATATATAATTTGTCCAATTTGGAGTTACAGAATAAAAGTTATGCATTTTTGAAGTTTAAATAATATTCTGGAATTTCCTGATTTAAATTAAATCCAGAAAATCAATTACTGCGTCAGCCTGACGTCAGCATGACGTCAGTGGTCAACTGCGGCTGGCTGGAGTCAAACCTGACAGTGGGTCCCGCATGTCAGGGTGATTATTTTAATTAAAACTTAATTAAAACTAATCCTGTTTAATTAACAGGGCTGGGCCCCACCTGTCATTGACTCAGGGAAGTCAACCAGGGCCCACCCGTGGTCAACCCGGGTCGGCTGCACCGGCGTTTAGCCGCCGGCGAGCCCGACGCGGCGGCGGAAGTGGTTTTGGCCATTTCGGCCACCAAATGGGCCGCGGAGACCACCGGAGTGGAGCTGGGGACAAACCGCAGCTCTTGGCGGAGTCCGTTGGGGTCGGGGTGGCCGGAGTTGGCGCCGGCGACGACTTTGGCGGCCATCGGGGTTCGGTCGGAGGTGAACTTGGCGCTAGAGGGTTCGGTGAGGCTCGTGGAGTAGCTAGCTAGGTGCTGCGGAACCTGGTGAGTAAGATGGACACCATCTCGTGGCCGGAGGATGACCGGGAGCACGTCGGCGACGAGCTCCACGGCGGTGGGTGCGGTTGAGCTCCGGGAGGTTGCTACACGGCTCGGGAGCAAGAACGGAAGGGAGGGGAAGATGGCTAAGCTCACAGTGAGTGCGACGGAGTTCTTGGTGCGGCCGGAGATGGACCGGAGCGACGACGGCGTTGAAGGGGATCTCCGGCGACGGTGAGCTCGGGCGAGGTCGGTGCGGTGGTCTCGGGCGTTGCGAGCGCTCGGGGCTCGGCTGCTCGATGAAGTGGACAGCGGCGGAGCTCCTGGACACGGTGAGACGGCGTGGGGTGGTCGGAGGGCGTGGCTACGGCGAGGGGGTGGCGGCGATGGCGTCGGCCATGGCTGGGGCGTGCGAGGGGGAGGAGCTGGAGAGGAGAGGG
>NC_041390.1:542448291-542545303 GCF_002162155.2 Triticum dicoccoides
GCAGGTGCGTGGCGCACGCCGCGGTCGCCGTCGGGCACCTGCCTGCCTGCCTGGCCGGCAGGCAGCTCGCTGGAGCGGTGCTGGGCTGGGCCGGCAGGTGGGCCGGGGCAGGCGCCAGGTAAGTTTTTTTTTCATTTTCTTCTGTTTTCTGTTTTTCTAATACTTCTGCAACTTTGTTGAATTAAATAAAATACCTAGGCTAGTTCAAAAATCACCAAACTATTCCTGGCCCATAGTTGGATTATTTCCAACATGAAACATTTTAGTTTGGAGATATTTGAGCATTTAAATATTTTATATTATTTTAAATGCCCAAATTCAAATATTTATGAATTAATTCAAAAACCCTAAGATGACCTAGGAAAATGTGCACCACTTTTGGCAGAGGTTCTGAACCAAGACAAAAATGATGGGCATTTTAGAAGGGCATTTCAGGTTCATTGAAAATTATTTTAGTAAACCCTAATTGGTTTCAGAGGGGACTGGGGGTTCTGTCATCCCCATTTCAAATTTCTGATGAAAGAGTAAACATGATGCAACACTCTAATGCATGACTAGCTAGGTTGTGACAGGCGACGACGCGGCGAAGGTGGGCGAGGGTTCACTGTCGATCTCGGGGTGGAAGAGGATGGCCAATGTGCCACCGACTAGCGGGCAGGGGGAGGAGGAGAAGGGCGCCGCACGCGTTCGTTTCGTGTCCGCGCCGATGCAAATGAGGCTCAAAAATGGACCGGGAGGCGGACGAAAAGTGAACGTGCGTCCGTTTGGGTCGGCATGTTAGACCGACTTTTCTGCCCACGTTAACCCAAACGGACGCGCGCGGATCAAATGGATCGGCGCGTTGGAGTTGCTCTTATACTCTAAATAAACTTGTTATGCTAAGCCCGGAATACCCATTTTGAATCAAACACAGGAACATCTGTATAGCGAGATGGAACTCGCAAGGTGTGAAATCGTGCTTTTGTGGTCCTCCATCGGCCCACGCTCACGGAATCAACTCATGACGCTGGCGCCCCAACGACTCGCACGCGCGCTGCCCATCGTTGAAAGATTGGACACTCGGTGTGCGTCCGTACAATAGAAAATCCTGACTTTCGTCGCTACAAATTTTGCGTATTTGACACGGCGTTTTTCCAGCGACGGACGAAATTACTCGGCCAATGGCAATTCTTGTTCTTTGGAGAACAAATTTTATTCACCTAAATCTCGACAGGATTTCCCCAGATATTCCTGCTGGCATTTGATTTGAGAAGAATCGTGCGAGGTGCATCTGCATGTTCTTCTAATTCCCTGGCTTTGCCGCCGTCGAGAGCATAACGGAACCACGAATGGGCGGCAGTATCTCATGCTGGTACGTCAGCTGCTTTCCATCGTCCATGGGAGATGAGTGTACCACAACTCGTTGGCAATTGCATCAGAATCACCTGCTACTACTTCCCCCGGTGCTGGACCTATTCGCGCCCCAATACCGCGGCAATGCGGCCTGACTAGATCGAGCCTCCCGTCCAATTCCAAGTTCCAACGTGCGCGGGATTTGTTAGGCCGTGACGATCGAGCGATGATGTTCCTGAATCCTTTATTCCCCCTTCTAAAGCATCCAAAGTTTCTTCTGGAAACATGACATAGACTACTAAAGAGAATCTACAGCCCGTCGTCCCAAACCGGCCTCAGACGTTCGGGTGACCCGCTCGGTCACTGACCCGTCATTATTTTTCGACTCAAACGGGCCTCTTAAATGGGCCTCAAACATACGGTTAACCAGCATCCCTCAATATCTAGCCCAAATATGAGGCGAATATAGGTGCGCCCGCCACGTCGGTCAGGCGGCGGGTCCCACGTGAAAACGCACGCCCGGGAACCCAAATCCGGCTATTTAAGCGGGCCGGCGTCCCGCAACCCTAACCCATCCACATCCTTCCTATCTCCGCGCCGCCAGTCCGAGTCCATCCAAGTCCTCCCCATCTCTGCGCCGCCAGTCCGAGTCCATCCACCTTCTCCCTCTCCCGCTCCGGCGCTCTGCCCACGCTTCGGCGCTCTGCCATGGTCCGAATGAAGATCACATACTATGCACTGCTTACGCCGGAGCACCGATACGAGATCCGGGCGAGACAGGCCGCACGCATCGGTTGCATCACTGTCGGGCTGCCTTCAAACTCGTCGGAGCCGGAGGAGGAGGAGCCCGGGGAAGAGGAGGGAGAGGAGCTGGCTCCGATGGAGGTGGAGGAGGCGGAGCAGTAGGAGCCGAACTGCCGGGCTTCAACATGGAGCAAGCGGAGGCGGATTTCGCCGTTGCCCAACCGGAGGAGATGACGGAGCAGCAGGCCATCCTGGAATCCATCCAGGATAAGGCCTATGTGGAGGCCAATCGGGCGTTCCTCCGGCAGGAGCAGTCGGCGTCCTACGAGCTCTTCGTCGAACTCGACCCGAAGATACACTACTAGGGAAAAGCCTATACATAGAATCTTATCAGCAGCGCTCTTTAAAATAAGGCGCTGCTGCTAATTAGCAGTAGCGAGCTCAAGAATAACTCACTGCTGAAATAAATATAGCGGTAGCGCGCCAGCTCAAAGACGCGCTACTGTTATAATTCCCACAAGGCCGCCGTGAGGCTAGCTATAGCAGCAACGCGTTATAACGACGGGCACTACTGCTACATAGCATAGTAGCAGCGCATTTCGCCAATAAGCGCTACTGCTAAGTTTACTACAAAAATTTAATCCCACCTCGCTCCGTGAAGAGAGTTTCTACCACCTTAAATATGTTACTTCTCAAACTTTGACAAGCACTTGGTCTTCATTGAACTCTATATGTAGAATTTGTGGCTGCAATATGAGTCTTCACCTGTTCTAAAACCGGTGAGGACTCATATTTACAAATCAGATTATACACAAAAAGATCGTTGATGATCAATGTATTTTTGATACATTGAACTAAGTCTATTTTTACATGCTGACACATAGCAGTAGCGCTTCTTTGTGAAAGGCGATGCTGCTAGGTAGTTTAGCAGTAGCGTCTTTCTCTATAGCGCGCTACTGCTAAGCCATTCCATCTCCCACCCCCATCTCCTCTATCGATCCACTCACAGTCACACACTCACTGGATCCCTCTCAATCCCCCGCACAGGTCCTTCCCCGTCGCCCCTCCTCCCTCTGCGCCGCCGTCACCTCCTCCTCCTTGCTGGACTCGGTACTTGCCTCCTCCTCTGTCCTCCCTCTCCACTCGCCACTGGCCGGCCCCTCCTCGCTCCGCCTTCCTCCTCCGTCCTCCCTCCACTGGCCGCCGGCCGGCCCCTCCTCGCTCTTCCTTCCTCCTCCGTCCTACTCTCTTCTGCCTCCTCGAGTCGCCCCTCCTTCTCCCTCTTGCCTGCTACATTTTTATTTAGTAGGCTAGTTCATATGCAACATTTTGATTTAGTTGATTTAGTAGGCTAGTTGATTTAGTTGATTTAGAACATTTTGATTTAGTTGATATAGTAGGCTAGTTGATTTAATTGATTTAGAACATTTTGATTTAGTTGATTTAGTAGGCTAGTTCATTTAGTTGATTTAGAATATTTTGATTTAGTTGATTTAATAGGCTAGCTCATTTACTTGATTTAGTATGCACCATTTTCATTTAGTTGATTTAGCACATTTTCATTTAGTTGATTTAGTTACTTTTTGGCAAAATGTAGGTGGTACCTTGTCATCTACTCCTTCCGTCCGGAAATACTTGTCGCGGAAATGGGTATAAATGGATGCATCTAAAACTAAAATGCATCTAGATACATTCATTCCTCCGACACGTATTTGCGGACGGAGGGAGTAATATGTTACTAGATCTTAGGATTATAATTGTCCATCAAATTGCTTCTCGCGGAAGAACCAAAAATATCTCATGCTACTGTTTTTCTTTCCTGTGAAGTGGATCATTAATTCTTTGCTCATATTGCTTTAGGAAAAATGGCGCCACCACCACCACCACTATGTCGACTGTGCAAGTCAAGGTGCGCCAGCAGCCTTGCAACTGGCAAGCTGTTCGGCATCTACTTCCAGCCGGGTTTTCGGCATGCGGTGGTAAGAAATTAGATGAAATGTAATAACTATTTTATTTTTAGTGCTGGCATTACTGCATTGTGTCATTTTGCTTATTTTACACTGATCGTCCCATGCAATGTGAGGTTGAAATTCAAAAAGCTGACAGGAGACACTATGACATTTGAGGCTCCTGGGGGGCCGTACACTATGGAGGTCGAGAAAGGACGCAATATGTCGCAGATTGGAGGAGATGGATGGGCCCGTTTCGTCGCTCGCATGCGTCTTACTGGTGGTGAGTTGATCAGCTTCTCCTTCAGAGCAGAAAGACCCAAGCTGACTGTCATCTATCTCAACCTGGTGGAAGATGATGAAGATGACGAAGATGATGAAGATAATGAGGACCCACTCGATGAAGATGATGAGGACCCACTTCATGAAGCCATCGTAGCTCAAAGAACAAGGCTGAGCGAGGAGGAGGTGTCCAACCAGTGGGACATAATTCCGCCACGTGCTGACTTTGTCGGGTTGCCATTCGTGACCCGCCTGACAAATACCATGGTTGATCGACATGATATGGTATGTTATACTTACAAATGCAAATTATCCGATGAAATACTTAGTGTACAGTCCAATGATATGGTATGTTGTGTGGAATCTAGTCGATGATATGTTTTAGTGTAGAGTTCAATCACATGCTTATTAGTGTAGAATCTAAGGAAACTATTAATAGTGTAGATAATCCATATGTACTTATTTGCGAGGCTATTTGCTAATTGAAATATTTTTCTTATTCAAAAATTGGTAAAGAGCATATCTGTGAGTTATGGTATTGAGCCTGATGAAGAAGGCTCAGCTGGACTACGCCTTACGGCAAGGGGCTCCGTCACAACCTGTACTTACCGCGTGGACACGGACGGTCGCACACACTTAAACTCGGTTGGGTGGAAGAAATTCCTCGATGGGAAGAATCTTCGTATTAGACAGGACATCCTAATTACTATCAGGAACACCAATCGCCTAGGCTTGAGGATAATGAGTGTCTTAGATATCATCTAGAACTACATATGTGTGTGTGGCTATATCATCTAAAACTACATATGTGTGTGTGGCTATATCATCTAGAACTACATATGATGATCGTCGTCGATATCATCTAGAACTACATATGATGATCGTCGTTGATATGACCTTGTACTGCTTGAGGATGCATGTTGACTATGCATGAAATTGTTATCTAGTACTCCCTTCGTTCCGGAGGACGCTCCTCTGCCGTGCGCGACGTGCCGTTGGGCCACTGACATGTGGGCCAGGTTCCCAAAAGGCCCACATGTCAGTGACAGAACGGCAGGCTGCCGTACGTCAGAGGATCCTCATCCCTTCGTTCCAATTACTCGTCGTGGTTTGAACTAAAACCACGACGAGTAATTTGTAACGAAGGGAGTACTATCCAGTAATAGTTTATGAATTTGATATCTACTAGCAGTACCTAGTAACTAGTATCTGAAAGGGAAACTGAAAAGGAAAGGGGTACGGGAGAAAATGATGAAAGATATAGCAGTAGTGAGGGACTGCGAAATCGCTACAGCTAAGTAATAGTAGTGCGTTCATAAAAAGCGCTGCTGATATCGTCAATAGTAGTAGCGCGGGTAAGGACCGCGCTACTACTATAAGTTAGCTGTAGCGCCTTATTAGTAGCGCGGCCACCCGCGCTGCTGTTAGCCTCAAAACCCGCGCTACTACTAGGGTTTTCCCTAGTAGTGATAGAGGAGAAGGAGGCCGGAGCGGAGGCGCCGAAGGAGCCGGAGCTGCAACTGCCGCCCATGATGCTGGAGCCGGGCACAGAGATCGTCGACATCTCCGACGACGAGTAGCTAGGTGATCGACATAGTACATGTTTTTATTTAGTTTGCATGTCCTTGCATGGATTTAAGAATCTAGTATGAGATGTCTGGATGCAACTCTTGAAATTTGAGGTGCGCAAGGTCACTGCCCGCGGACGCGTCCGCAGACGTTTGAGGGGTCATATTTGACATATCCGGCTGTGGATGCTCTAAGATGGTGTTTGTTTCTCTAGTCCTAGGACTTTTTCTAGTCCCTGGGACTTTTTAAAAAAGACTCTCAAGGAGGTGCTTCTAAGGACTTTTAGCAAAAAGTCCCAAAAAAGTCCCACCCTGTTTGGTTTGGTAGGGACTTTTTCTAGTCCCTGCACCAAAAAGTCCCTGGAAACAAACACCACCTAAGGGCATGGCCAATGCTCCACCCTGGACAGCTGCCCTAGCTCTTTATGTCATCTTTGATGCGCCAAATCAGCCCAACCTGTTGCTTCAAAAGCAAAGTGGGATCTTGCAGAGGAACCGGGTTCTTCCCTGGCAAAAGCACAAAAGGTGGGGCAAAGCAAGGAGAGGGGTGCGTACTGGAGATTGAAGAAAAATTAGGTTGAGGAAAAGTGTGGGCCCGATGAGGCAATGGATGCATTGGGTGGATGAAATTTTTAGCAACTGCTTCGTACAATTTTGAGTACGTGGATCATGGGGCAGCAGTATGGTATAGCCTCCATTGTACATGCCCTAACTGGGTATTTTTTCCTCTTCTTCTACAACGAATCGACGACATGCCAATCGGATTGAGATAGGCTCCAAGTCCTTGGTTACATCAGAGTTGGGTCTGCCGGCCAATGCGGCCCTAGCTTCGTGCTTGCCGGGTCCGGGAACAAGAAAAGGAGGGCGTTGCTTTCTTGGCTGTTGACAAATTCAGGAAAATTATAAAAGTTGCAGAAAAAGACAGTGAAAAAAACATATACTGAACGTAGCGCACGACAAGAGAATTAGCCCCGCCGATTCGTGGAGCACTTCAACAAAGCGGATTGCGCGCATTGCTGTCCACGTCAGGCTTTGAAAGGCCCAGGAGGCATTTCATCAGTAATATAAATCTGCAAAGCTTCGTCGCTGTCAGCCACCGTCTGCTCCTAGGTGAAATGCGTGGGAGCTTCAGATAACCCAAGGATGAGCAGGGATCTCACTAGGACAGAGCTTGAAAAGCTTGTGGCCTCGCTTTGCCGGGCTGAGCCAATGGAGGCGCCCGCACGGGCTGCGCGTACGGCAGACAGTACAGTACATAATAAGCGTCCGGTCGCACGCACGCGTAACGTGGAGCACGCCCGGAGCGACTGATTCGCCCGCGAAATCGACTGGTTGATCTGGATCTTCAGTTGCCTGTATGTACTACTGGTCCTCCCGGGAGACACGAAGCATCTGGGGTTCTGAGTCGTTGCACCACCGTCATTCGAGTCACATGGACAGTTGGACACATGGGTTTTAGTTGGCCATGAATCGTGCATGCAACGTTACCTCTGGATCTGAATGGCCATGATGTGCAAAAACTATTGGGCACTGTGTTTAGTTAACGAAACCTAGAGATCGCCGGATCCAGATATCTCTTAAACTAGAACTGGGGCAGTGGACTGGAATATAGTTGCACATTCATTCGCACTGCCATCTCTCTTCTGTCTCGCCGCGTATGGCCCTTGTGCTTGCCAGTTGTTTTCTTCTGCATTTTCCTATCTCAATGCTTGTTAATATTATCATCGTTTACAGAGACGCGTTATGTTTTTCTTTGCTAATCGTGGCTAGCGCCTTGGAGCCAACGGCCAAAATTATCTCGGGAAGGCATCGTAGTTTCAGGGATTTTCTTCGGCTCTGTCGATCGCCGCGTTGATCTCTTCTAGTCCGAAACGGACCTGTCTAAAATCCGGACAGAAAAGGAGTACGAATGCAATTCTGGATGCTGAGAAAGCGAGGTGGATGGACGTTGCTTTCGCAGTTCTTCGCTTGTCGCGGCGTTCCATGCAACGGGAGAAGATCCGAGGAGTAATGCAAGTGGCTGCGTCTGCATAGGCAGATCCAAGGTGCGATGCAGGAGTACAGCTGAATGCGTAGGCTATGCAAAAACTATTGAGCTCTGACCTTAAACAGAACCTAGAGATTACCAGGTCCAGATATGTCTTGAACTACTGCTGGACCAAAATATAATGCCCAATGGCGGGTACAATAATCAGCAGGAGGAGGAGAGCGTGTCGCTGGAAGGGAATGCGAATTCGTCTAATGACTCGTACGCATGCCAGCTATGTTTATCTGCATTTTGTTTCCTATTTCAACGCTTGTTAATCTTATCATCTCGAGATGCCATGCATTGATCTGTTCTGCATTATCCTAACCACCCTTGATATTATCACCGGTACAAGATATGCTTAGTTTCCTTTGCTAATCTCACAGACACCTTGGAGCCAACGGCCAAACGCATCCTCGGGACCCAGGAGACACCGAAGTTCCAGTGATTTTCATCAGCTCCGTCGGTCGCCACAACGACGCCTTCTGGTCCGGGGTGGACTGAGTGAAAATCGGCTAGCATCCACCCTAGAAAGAAACCACCAGCCGGCGTTCAGACCTGCGTGCTCACATATACACTTCCTCCGTTGTAAAATAAGTGTCTCGATTTTGTACTCACTTGAGGTACCTCCCGAATCCTGAGACGGCGAGGCAGACGGGCGTTGCTTTCGCAGCCTTCTCTTGTCGCGGGGGAGAAGATTCATCCAAGGAGGAGTAACGCAAGTGGCTGCTGCGTACGCAGATTCCAAATCTCTGCATCGCTTTCGCCAACCCTACCGATTGGTTGGCAGCGTCGCCGTCTCGCCTCTCGCGCGGTGGTCGACGCGGGCACGCATCGCCTACGCCGTACGCGGCCACCTCGTTGTACAGTGCAGTGGATCTGGGGATCACGAGGCCCGGGCCGCCATTGGTTGGGGGCTGGGACTTGGACTTGGAGCACCAGTAGAGCAGAACAGGAGTAGTTCCGGTTCATGAGGGCCTTTAGTCCTGGTTCTGGAACCGGGACTAAAGGGTCGGTATTAAAGCCTTTCCTTTAGTTCCGGTTTTAATTGGAACCGGGACTAAAAGCCCTTCACGTGGCCGCTGCCTGAAGGTTCACCTTTAGTCCCGGTTGGTAACACCAACAGGTACTAAAGAAAAATTTTATGATTTTTTTTGAATTTTTTTGAATTTTAAATTTCTGAATTATTTTAACCTCTAATCTCTAATCATCCCTCATCACTGTTCAATTTAACCTTTAATCTCTAATCACCCATCATCATTTCAAATCATCTAACTTTCTGAACGGTCACCCATCCTTTCAATATTCCAGCCTGAGCACGTTTAACTTCCGGGTTCTATTCTCCCTCGTTTTCAAGTCTGCACTTGTTGTTTTTCTGACAATAGTAAGATGTCAATCCTATTAACCCTCAGGAATTTAGCTTGAGCATGAAGTCACACATTTCACTGTTTGAGTTTGAAACTATTGTTTTAAAAATCAATAATTATTTAGTAACACTAATATTTCTTGAATAAGTAGTTTGACCACAGTTTGACCACAGTTGACCAAAATTCAAAAAAACTGAAATAATTATTTAGTAACACTAATATTCTTGAATAATTATTTAGTAACACTAATACTTCTTGAATAAGTAGTTTGACCATAGTTTGACCAGATTTAACAAAAATTCAAAAAAAACCCTGAAATTTGAGCATAATTTTTTTTCCTTTTAGAATTTTAGGATTCTAAAAATTTGCAAACAGGCCGTAGGCCGTGTCCATCCCGGTGGAGAGTTATTTTCTAACCCACGAACCGGTACTAATGGGGTTGAGACCTTTAGTACCGGTTCGTGCCACAAACCGGTACTAATGGGCATCGCACCCTTTAGTACCGGTTCGTGCCACGAACCGGGACTAAAGGTCCCATTTCAACCGGGAGTAATGCCTGTATGGTTCGTAATGCAACCGAGATTAATACTCTTTTCTGGCTGGACCAAAGCCTCTTTTTCTACTAGTGATGGGAGAAGCATCGTTGATTGTTTGATATCCATAGTCCTGTTACAGTTTGCTGTCAAAGTCTCGAGTCGTCGGTCTTGCATCTTGCTCTTGCCAGCAACGAAGCAAGCGCTTTCTTTCATTCATGTAAACTTACGCTGGCCGATCGCTACCACTGCGCTTGACTTGCGTGCAGTCTTGTTTAATCACACTGTCGTTTCAATAGCCCTGTTTGGATCATGGGGTTAGAGCTAGTTTGGGTTAGTTGGAGGCTCAAATAACCCAAAAGTATCCAAAGAAGGAGGGTTAGAGTGGGTTAGTTTTATCTAATCCAACTATCCCGATGGAGAGGTGCTTATTTGGGTTAAAGTGAGTTAGAAAATAACTCTAACTCTAACTGTGTTAGAGTATCCAAACAGGATCAATGTGTGACATTTTCTCCTCTTGCGTTTTGTCAAGGGGACGAGGTTTCCCTTTGGAACCATCTCTGAACTTTGGGCCCTTCGGGAGCCTTGGGACTCGCTGGTACCCAACGTTGATGCGAGTGCGACCAAGGGTGGTGGTGAGGGAAAATCGGACCACGGACAGCCGGTCAGCTAGCCACCTACTCCGAGGTTCATTTACGCGGTGCAACTACTGCACGAGGATACAGAAAAGAAGCAAATCTTGATCCATGCATCCGGTTGGATACAAAACACTGCACGTTCTGCGTAGCACGGCCATCGTACGACTGGTTTATTGGACTGAACACGACAGTTGCCGAGGCCGACTTGCCTGATGGCGCCGGGGCCCTCGGACGTACCATGGCCGGGTTCAGATTCACCGGATTGCGGCGCGGTACCGCCCACCGCTTTCTCTACAGTACAGCTCTCCTTCGCTCCGGTCGTGCGCGTGGCCTGTAGAGCATCTACAGCCGGACTCAGCAAATCCGGCTCCTCAATTGCCCGTGGACATGCCCGGCATTTTTTATATCCGCGTCTCCACACCTACGTATCTCATATTCCGTCTCTTAGGTCAACTTCACTGCGCAACCCCAAATAGACGTCTGTTTTGTCCGGATTCTGTCCGTTTGGGTAGGAATTTAGGGTCGTGTCCAAGCGTGTCCTGAGATGCGGTGACCGTGCACCCAGCGCGCGGCCGCATCCGTTTGCCCCATCCTGTCCGCGTCTATTTTAAAAAAAGAGCAACATTTCAAATGCCAAGCCCTAGAACATGGCCCTAGTTCATCACGCCGGCAACAAAGCCAGTGGCCTACACGTCTATCGCCAGCGGCCGGCAACACAGTCAGCCTCCAAAATGAATAGTTGTCTTCGCTGGCAACACAGCCATCGGCCGGCAACATAGCCGGCCTCCAAAATGAATGTTTTCTCGTCGGCACACAGCCAGCGGCCCAGCGGGCGGGCGACACCCATGCCAGCCTCCAAAAAGAACGGCCACGCCAATCAGACGACCTACTTCAGGCCTTCGGCGTCGAGCATCTCCTTCTGCCTGGCCTCGAACCAGGCCCTCGTCTTGTCGCTCATCTTCGACAAGTCCACGCTCATGATCGCAAGGGCCACCTCCTTCGCTTTGGTGGAGGCATTGGTGGCCTTGATGTCGAGCTGCCTCTGCCTGGCCTTGACGTTGTCGGCCTCGATGTCGAGCTGCCTTTGCTGGGCGGCCTCTTCCATGTCGAGCTGCCTTTGCCGGGCCGCCTCCTCCATGTCGAGCTGCCTTTGCCGGGCCGCCTCCTCCATGTCGATCTTCCTCTTCTTGGCCGCCTCCTCTTTGAGGCTTCATTTGCTCGTCCTTGCTTTGCCGCTTCTTCTTGTCCCTCACATCCTTTTGAGACATCATGTCATGCAAAGTGTCATGCAATGCCATGGATGAGGCATCACGTATGTCATCAACCTTGGAGTTGGTCTTACCCCTCGGCCTCTTCAACGCCGCGCCATCTCCACCTCTGGCGAACTTGGCCGTCTTCAGTCCTCTCTTCCTTTGTAGTTCACGGTATTGGTCCTTGAACTTAGAGCAATTGTTGATGAGCATCCAACAATGCGTAAGAGTGAATGACTTGCCATTGTGCCGGGCCTTATATGCCTCCAAAGATTGAAATGCCTACAACAGATGATCAACAAGAAGTGAACATGCAAACATATACAAGGTCGAAGTCTCATGGCCGTAGCAAGGAAAGGGCTAGGAAGAGGAGAGCATGCCGTGTCCCCAACGCCAAGGCCACTCACGGGCCGTACTTCAACACTCTCAAATGCGGCTTGATACTTGTTGCACTCTTGTTGGATGAACAACCATCTCTTTTGAATCGAGCCGATGCCACGGTTGCTTGTAATTTGGTAGGGCTCGAACATCTTCCTTTCATGGAATGTTTTGTGGACTCTCGTCCAAAAAACAATGCCCTTTTGTTGCGCGCCGGTTCTCGGATCTTGGCTAATCTCCATCCAAGCTTGGCAAATCAACTTGTCCTCATCTTTTGTGTATGAACCCGTGCGAATGCTCTTGCTCTTCTTTTGTGCTTCCGCTCTTTGGGTGAGCTCGCCGATGAACAATGGCTCGCCACTAATATCAATGTCATTGCCTTCTTCTTCATCACCATCACCTTCGACATAGATGTCATCGTCTTCATGCCATGAGTCACCATGGTTGTAGTCAGCACGGTCGTCGGCCTCTTCATCGGGCACGTACTGGGCACGACCATCCTGACTTTGGGTCTCCTCGGGGTCGTAGGCACGGTCATGCCTACCCTCGAAGATCACGTCCTCCATGTAGTGGTTGTAGAAGGGGTCGTCGACCGTTGGCGTTGGGGTTGGCATTCTGTCAAACAAGACGCGGGGGGCCGGCATGGTGCCCGTGAACGGTGCCCGTGCCTGCTTTCTTTGCATCTCGACGGCCGGCCGGCCGCCGCTGCTGGTTTCGCCGTGTGTTTCATTTGTGCCTGCCCTTTTATTTTTGCATTGCATCATGTCATCATGCCATCATCTCATAAATCTTTTGCAACTCAACTAAATAAATTGCATGGATCTTCGGTCCATTTAAATCGAGGGAATTCACATGGTGAGTTCTCTTTATAACATATCCTCCCAATGTTATTAGGGAGCTATATAAAATATTCCATTAGTTTGGAATTTACCGCAACACACATGCATGTTAAATCCCTTCCTTTCCTTTTTCAAGTTTTGACTGTCTAACTTTGCCTAATTCTTTTCCCATCTTCGGGGCTCTCTCTTTAATCTCAACATTTTTTTGAGCACTTCTAAAACCTAGCCCCAAGTCAATTCCATTTGAATGATATTCAAATGAGTTTAAATTTAAATCTTGCATTCGTGCCACTTCGATTTTTTTCCTTGGATAAAACTCATTTGTATGAGTCCGGGAAAATAGCCCCCTTGCACAAATCCTTTTCTTAACCCTCCTTTTCTTTTCTTCTCTCTATTTCTTTTCTCTTAAAAGAAGAAGAGAGAGAGGGAGAGAGAAGCCCAGCCCAGGCCGGCCTCTCTAGGCCCATCCTTCCCCGCAGGCCCACCTAACCTAAACGTAACCCCTGGCCCGATCCCTCTTCCCTCGTACCCTTCCACCCAGCGTCGCCAGGGAGAGCGCTGCCCGATCCCATCCCCGTGCGCCCGAACCTCCCTCTCCTCTCGATCTCGCTTCCTTCCCCTGCTCCTCTCTCGCGCCGATCCCCATGGCGCGCCCCACTGCCTATGCCGCCGACCTGCCCACGCCCCTGCCGGCCTCCGACCTCATCCTCACGAGCACGGCCGCCGGGGCGCCACTTCGCCGGTCCCCATCACTCCGCCGCTCCAGGAGCCAGCAGGCGCGCCGCCGCCGTCCAGGATCTCCATGGTGCCGCATTGCTGCTTCCTCCAGCGCCCAAGCCTACCTCCCCTGCTTTGACATCTACAGCCACCTCACCGTGGCCTCTCCGAGCTCCGCATGCATCGACGCCTCAAGCCGCCATCGTCCCTTTGTGCGTGAGCAAAGGACTCCGACGCCTCCAGCTTCTCCTCAAGCCCCGTCCGACCCTGCCTCGTTGGGGTCCACCTCGTCGGAGCTTCGGTCCTGCACCGTTCGACCGTTCCTGCCCTCCTCACGCTGGGTCCGGGAAGATCCGGCGAGCCCTCGCGCCGCTGACGCAAGCCCCTGGCTGCTCCACGGCTACCACACCGCTTATGACTCGTGCTTCTTCGTGGCTTCGTGTTGGACTGCTAAGACCGCCCGCATGACTACAAGGTTTTACACCAACTACCTCGACGCCCGACGCCTAAAACAACCATCGAACCGGAGATAAGGCCAAGTACTAGTTCTACAAAGACCGCCAAGTTCGTCCTCCCCCGTCTACGAAATCGCCAAGTACCACGATGATATAAGAACAACTACCGTCAACGTGCATTTTGCCAAGTACCACTACCGTCAACCCTTGAAGACTCCGTGGATGTCAAGTTTCTCGCCGTGAACCTGAACATCTACGAAAACGGTGTACGACTACGACCGTGGCCGAAGAACCATGTACAACTACCGTCGCCATGTACCCTTGCTTCCACTTTCGTCGCCGAGGATCGATAGTACCACTACTACCCACTGCGCCCGCGTATGACTTCTTCCACTACGAACGTCCCGAGAACGTCTACTTTCCCTACACCGCATCGAACTCGAACCGCTCCGATAATGCACGCTACAAAGGTATAACCTCGAGACGACCGCCCGTGAATGAATGCTTGTGTTGTATAAGATGCACCCTTTGTCTGCATCGTGTCCGTTTTGTCACTCGTTTCCATGCCACTAACCCGTGGGAACCCGGTTACTGGGAGCACCCCACCGTTCATCGCATGACACGCTCCCGTCACTTTCTTTTGCACCAACGTCTCAATGAGTTGTCGGAACCGGAACGTTGATGTGGCACCGTTTCGTTATCGTCGCCGTGGCACCGTTTCGTTATCGTTGCCGTGGCACCCCTTTCATTTCCGCCATGATGACAAATGCTTCTTAATATGCTCTTATCTATATTTTTCATAAATATTGCATAACACTTGAACATGTCATCCGCGTCATGATAATAACATTTAAATGTTTAAAATTGTTGTTTGCACTAATTTGCTAAATGCATATGAGGGTTTACCGGATTTGTTGTTTGTTATATCCGGCCCCATTTAAATTGTTTAGATAGTATAGTTTTCTTATGCTTCAACCTCTTGCCATGTTAATCAACATTTAATTTTGTTGAGTATTTAAACGAGATCGAACTAAATAATGGAATGTGGTGTTTTGTCAATATGCATCCCGATGCATATTGAGCTCCACTTAATTTGTAGTGTTGTTTGTGCACTTTGCCATGCCATGCCTCATTAAATCAGACATGCATCATACTTGGTTGTGCATCATGCCATGCTTATGTGATGGTTGATTACTATGTTGTTGTTGTTTTTTCCGGTGTTGCTTCTTCGGGTTAGTTTCGATAACGTCGCGTTTGTGAGGATTCGTTCGACTTTGTCCGTTTGTCTTCTTCATGGACTCGTTCTTCTTCCTTGCGGGATATCAGGCAAGATGACCATACCCTCGAAATCACTTCTATCTTTTCTTGCTAGCTGCTCGCTCTATTGCTATGCCTATGCTGCGATACCTACCACTTGCTATATCATGCCTCCCATATTGCCATGTCAAACCTCTAACCCACCTTGTCCTAGCAAACCGTTGTTTGGCTATGTTACCGCTTTGCTCAACCCCTCTTATAGCATTGCTAGTTGCAGGTGAAGATAGAGTTTGTTCCATGTTTGGAACATGTGTATGTTGGGATATCACAATATTTCTTATTTAATTAATGCATCTATATACTTGGTAAAGGGTGGAAGGCTCGGCCTTATGCCTGGTGTTTTGTTCCACTCTTGCCGCCCTAGTTTCCATCATACCGGTGTTATGTTCCTTGATTTTGCGTTCCTTGCACGGTTGGGTTATAATGGGAACCCCTTGACAGTTCGCCTTGAATAAAACTTCTCCAGCAAGGCCCAACCTTGGTTTTACATTTGCACTAACAACCTAGCCTTTTTCCCTTAGGTTTCCGGAGCCCGAGGGTCATCTTTATTTTAACCCCCCCGGGCCAGTGCTCCTCTGAGTGTTGGTCCAAACTAGAGTCCTTTACAGCGCCCCCTCGGGGAAACTCGAGGTTTGGTTTTAGCTGTACGGAACGCTCATCCGGTGTGCCCTGAGAACGAGATATGTGCAGCTCCTATCGGGATTTGTCGGCACATCCGGGCGGCTTTGCTGGTCTTGTTTTACCATTGTCGAAATGTCTTGTAACCGGGATTCCGAGTCTGATCGGGTCTTCCTGGGAGAAGGAATATCCTTCATTGACCGTCAGAGCTTGTGATGGGCTAAGTTGGGACACCCCTGCAGGGTTTTGAACTTTCAAAAGCCGTGCTCGCGGTTGTGGGCAGATGGGAATTTGTTAATGTCCGGTTGTAGAGAACTTGAAACGTAACTTATAAAATGCATCAACCGCGTGTGTAGCCGTGATGGTCTCTTCTCGGCGGAGTCCGGGAAGTGAACACGGTTCTTGTGTTATGCTTGAACGTAAGTAGTTTCAGGATCACTTCTTGATCACTTCTAGCTCCCGACCGAGCTTTGCTTCTCTTCTCGCTCTCTTTTGCGTAAGTTAGCCACCATATATGCTAGTGCTTGCTGCAGCTCCACCTCACTACCCTTTTCCTTCCCATAAGCTTAAATAGTCTTGATCGCGAGGGTGTGAGATTGTTGAGTCCCCGTGACTCACAGATTACTTCCAAAACCAATTGCAAGTGCCGATGATAACCGTGCAGGCGACGCAACCGAGCTCAAGGAGGAGCTCGATGAAGATCATGTTCGTTGTGTTGTTTCGTTTCCAGTTGATCAGTAGTGGAGCCCAGTTGGGGCGATCGGGGATCGCATTAGGGGTGGTCTTCTTTTATTCTACTTCCGTAGTTGGACCTTGATTGTATTCTGGATGATGTAATGCTTTATTCATGTATTGTGTGAAGTGGCGATTGTAAGCCAACTCTGTATCTCTTTCTTATTCAGTACATGGGATGTGTAAAGATTACCCCTCTTGCGACATGCCTACAATGTGGTTATGCCTCTAAGTCGTGCTCCGACACGTGGGAGATATAGCCGCATCGTGGGTGTTACAGCTAGACCCAGGCGTGACGTTGAGGTTGATGACGGCCACGGGGCGCGGTGTCGACGGCGCGAACAAGCCCACGTCCGGCGACCCCGAGAAACGGGTCTGGCCGTTGTGCCTTGGCAAAAGAGAGCCGGGCGACATGGGCGCGGTGCGCGAGGTCGGCGACTGGCAGTGCGTAGGCCGGGCGACCGACAAGCCTTTGCTCGTCGGGCCGACGACCGCTGCAGGGAACCCGGCCGGACGGCCCATGCCAAGCATGAGGATGGCGTGCGCTTTGTTGACGAGGTCCTCCTTCTCGTCGGCCGCGGCCTTGCGCCGCGCGGCCTCCAGCTCATCGCGCTGGGCGGCGAACTTGGCTGTGGCGGCACTGACCTTGACGACCGCTCTTCGTTCCCTCCTCTTCGCCGATTCCGCGTCCAACTTGGCGATCTCCTCCGGCGTGCACTCTGACCGCGGCTTCCTTGGCGCCTTCTTCTTCACCTTTGCGGGCGGGTCGACGGCCAGGCCGCCGGAACTCGGCAGGGCGTCGGCCATGGACGGGGGAGAGAGGGGGCGGCGGGAGGGACGTGGGAGGGTTCGGGGAAAATGGCGCCAAATGGGCGTGGGGGGAGTTGGTTTCTCCCACCGACAGGCGGGCCAGGGGAGGACAAGCGTGCGCGTCCTGCCCGTCCGCGCGCTATCCGTTTCACCCCAAAACCGGCGCAAACTTGGGCCGGGGATGGGTCGAAAGCGGACACAAAGCGGACAAAAGTCCGTTTGCGCCCGCGCGCTGGGCCGTCTCGTTTGTCCCTTTTACCCCAAACGGACGGGGGTGGACAGGATAGGGTCGCACGGTGGAGTTGGCCTTGTTTTCATACTAAACCATGCAACATTCATAAAAACTACGTAGATCATGAGCGGACATACAAATGCATAATCGGTTCATTAAAAATCACAGTTGGATCATCGAAAGATAGTCAAAGTTCACATAATACACATAGTACGGCGGACAAGTTCAAACTACAACTAAAAACTTGAAATAAAGACAGATCTTCACCACTTCCTCGCCGGCCCTTTGCCCTTCCGGTCGTCGGCGCAGCTGTAGGAGTCCGCGACAAGAGGTGGGTCCACGTCGGACCCGTCGGAGGAGGCGGAATTGGAGATGACGATGAAGCCTTGCAAGCATCGGACGACGTGGTCTTGCCGGCGCTTGAGCTTGGCCACCCTCACCGCCTCCATCGCTGCCTCCGCCGCCTCCTGCTCGGATTGCTCAATGGCGAGCCGAGGCTGCTTAGCGTTGAGCCTCCGGAGCCGTCGGGCCTTCGTCTCCGCCTCAGTTAGTGACCGGCGACACGCCCACTCGAAGAGACGGTCCTCCTCGTCGGGCACCCGGCGTTGGTAGGCGAACTGCGCAGACCCGTCGGACTCGCCAGCCATTTCCCTAGCCCTCTGCCTCTCGCGGCGGGCAGCTCGTGCCTCCAACTTCGAAGTTCGCATTCGCGGCATCGGCTGAGCGGCCGGAGGTGGAGGAGGCCGTCGGGTAGGAGGAGCAGATGTGGCAGGCCTCGCAGATCCGCACGCAGGGCGGGAAGGGCCGGCGCTAGCATCGGCGCTGGCGTGATGGGCCACAGGGGGCATCGCACCAAACCCGGAGCTGCCGCCCGTATCGACCCGCGAGCGCTCGAGCGCGATACGGAGCGCCAACTCCTCCTGGCCTCCGGATCTGCCGTTGGAGAGGCTGCCAGTGCTGGACATGCTCGCCGGTGCTAGGGATTTGGCAGATCGTGGAAATAGCAGCGGCGGGAAGGGGAGGGGGAGCGGAGTGAGCTAGGGTTTCTGTCGGGCGAGTTTTATTGTGGGATTGGGGTGGGCTAGCTGTGGGTCGGGCTGATGTGGTGGGCGCGCCCGCGTGTGCCCGGACCGCCTCATATCTGCCCTACATTTGGGACGGATATGACGGGTGCCGGTCAGCCCGGGCGTTTGAGCCCCGTTTGAGAGTTTCGATTGGGCCGGTATTTCGTTACCGGACAGTGAACGGACGGCCTGCCCGGGCATATGAGACAGATATAGGTCACCCGGCTGTAGATGCTCTAACGCCCTATAACATTTGGGATTAAGACTATCCCCATAGATTAATGATACATCTCCGTCGTATCTACTTTTCGAAACACTTTTGCCCTTGTTTTAGACTCTAACTTGCATGATTTGAATGGAACTAACCCGGACTAACACTGTTTTCAGCAGAATTGCTATGGTGTTATTTATGTGCAGAAACAAAATTTCTCGGAATGACCTGAAACTTCACGGAACATCTATCCAGAAATAATAAAAAATCCTTGCAAAAGATGAAGACCAGGGGGCCACCACCTATCCACGAGGGTGGGGGCGCGCCTGCCCCCCTAGGGCGCGCCCCCTACCTCGTGGGCCCCCTGGAGCTCCCCCGACCTCAACTCCAACTCTATATATTTTGTTTCGGAGAGAAAAAAAATCAGAGAGAAGGATTCATCGTGTTTTATGATATGGAGCCGCCGCCAAGCCCTAAAACCTCTCGGGGGGGGGGCTGATCTGGAGTCTGTTCGGGGCTTCGGAGAGTGAAATCCGTCGCCATTGTCATCATCAACCATCCTCCATCACCAATTTCATGATGCTCACCGCCGTGCGTGAGTAATTCCATCGTAGGCTTGCTGGACGGTGATGGGTTGGATGAGATCTATCATGTAATCGAGTTAGTTTTGTTAGGGTTTGATCCCTAGTATCCACTATGTTCTGAGATTGATGTTGCTATGACTTTGCTATGCTTAATGCTTGTCACTAGGGCCCGAGTGCCATGATTTCAGATCTGAACCTATTATGTTTTCATCAATATATGAGAGTTCTTGATCCTATATTGCAAGTCTATAGTCACCTACTATGTGTTATGATCTGGCAACCCCGAAGTGACAATAATCGGGACCACTCCCAGTGATGACCGTAATTTGAGGAGTTCATGTATTCACTATGTGTTAATGCTTTAGTCCGGTACTCTATTGAAAGGAGGCCTTAATATCCCTTAGTTTTCATTAGGACCCCGCTGCCATGGGAGGGTAGGACAAAAGATGTCATGCAAGTTCTTTTCCATAAGCACGTATGACTATATTCGTAATACATGCCTACATTACATTGATGAATTGGAGCTAGTTCTGTGTCACCCTATGTTATGATTGTTACATGATGAACCGCATCCGGCATAAATCTCCATCACCGATCCATTGCCTACGAGCTTTTCATATATTGTTCTTCGCTTATTTACTTTTCCATTGCTATTGCTATCATCACTACAAAATACCAAAAAACATTACTTTTGTCATCATTACCTTTTGCTATCGTTACCACTACTATCATATTACTTTGGTACTAAATACTTTGCTGCAGATATTAAGTTTCTAGGTGTGGTTGAATTAACAACTCAGCTGCTAATACTTGAGAATAGTCTTTGGCTCCCCTTGTGCCGAATCAATAAATTTGAGTTGAATACTCTACCCTCGAAAACTGTTGCGATCCCCTATACTTGTGGGTTATCAAGACTATTTTCTGGCGCCGTTGCCGGGGAGCATAGCTCTATTCTTTGAGTCACTTGGGATTTATATCTGATTATCATTATGAAAAACTTGAGAGATCCAAAAACCAAGATTTATCCCTCAACTACGAGGGGAGTTAAGGAACTGCCATCTAGCTCCGCACTTGATTCACCTTCTGTTTTGAGTAAGCTTGCGACACCTAAACCTGTTTCTGCTATTCGTTCTGATATGTCACATGTTATTGATGATGCCACTTCTGCTATGCATGATACTTATGATAAAACTACTTCTACGCTTGATACTACTATGCCACTTGGTGAATTTCTTGATGAACAACTTGCTAGGGTTAGAGAGAATGAAAATATTGAATCTGATAATATTGATGAAAGTGATGATGAAGACTCTCCCTCTAATGAATATGAATCACCTGTTATTCCTGAGGGTTATGTTTTTGAAAAAGAAGCTGCTTTAGCTATTTTAGCTTGCAAAGATAGATACGAACTCAAGAGGTTATTAGCTAAATGGAAGCAGCAATCTCTTAATGCTAGAATGAAACCTGACCCTGCTTTTGCTACTTCACCTATCTTTGTTACTGATAAGGATTATGAATTCTCTGTTGATCCTGATATAATTACTTTGGTTGAATCTGATCCTTTTCATGGCTATGAATCTAAAACTATTATGGCACATCTTACTAAATTAAATGATATAGCCACCCTGTTCACTAATGATAAGAGAACTCGTTACTTTTATATCGTTAAAATATTTCTGTTCTCATTAAAGGGTGATGCTAAGATATGGTTTAATTCTCTTGATCCTGGTTGTGTGCGTAGTCCCCAGGATATGATTTATTACTTCTCTGCTAAATATTTCCCTGCTCATAAGAAACAAGCTTGGGGGAGGCTTCTCAAGTTACTTAATGCTTTGCCTGATCATCCTCTCAAGAAAAATGAAATACTTGATATCTTTTATAATGGACTAACTGATGCTTCCAGAAATTACCTGGATAGTTGTGTTGGTTCTGTTTTCAGGGAAAGAACACGGGATGAAGCTGAAATTCTATTGAATAATATGTTGGCAAATGAAAATAATTGGACACTTCCTGAGCCAATTCCCGAGCCTATTCCTAAACCAACTCCAAAGAAAAGGGGTATTCTATTTCTCAGTCCTGAAGATATGCAAGAGGGAAAGAAATCTATGAAAGAAAAAGGTATTAAAGCTGAAGATGTTAAGAATTTTCCACCTATTGAAGAAATACACGGTCTTAATTTACAGCCTGTTGAAGAAACATATGATCTTAATCCATTACCTATTGAAGAAACTCATGGTCTTGATAACCCGACACAGGTAGTAAAGGTAAATTCTCTCTATAGATATGATAAAGCTGCAATCCCTCTTACTAAGTTTGCTAGCCCATGCTTAGATGAGTTTGATAAATTTATGGTTAATCAAGAAGACTTCAATGCTTATTTTGGTAGACAATTGAAATACAATTCAAATATGCTTGAACACTTGGGTGATTATATGGCTAATTGCAAAGGTGAACTTAAACTTATTAGTAAACATGCTTCTATGGTTACCACTCAAGTAGAACAAGTACTTAAAGCTCAAAATGATTTGCTCAATGAATTGTATAGTAAGAATAATGATAATGATGTTAGAGTTATGACTAGAGGTGGTAAAATGACTCAGGAACCTTTGTATCCTGAAGGCCACCCTAAGAGAATTGAGCAACATTCTCAGAGAAATGATGTGGATGCACCTAGTCCTTCTAATAGGAAGAAAAAGAAAAATGATAGGACTTTGCATGCTTCTAGTGAACCTATTACTGAAACACCTGAGAATCCAAATGATATTTCTATCTCAGATCCTGAAACACAATCTGGTAATGAACCTGAAACTAGTGATAACGTTAATGATACTGTTCATGATGATGCTCAACCTAGTAATGATAATGATATAGAAATTGAACCTGCTGTTGATCTTGATAACCCACAATCAAAGAATCAACGTTATGATAAGAAAGACTTTGTTGCTAGAAAACACGGTAAGGAAAGAGAGCCTTGGGTTCAGAAACCCATGCCTTTTCCTCCCAAACCATCCAAGAAAAAGGATGATGAGGATTTTGAGCGCTTTGCTAAAATGATTAGACCTATCTTTTTGCGTATGCGATTAACTGATATGCTCAAAATGAATCCTTGTACTAAGTATATGAAAGATATTGTTACAAATAAAAGAAAGATACCGGAAGCTGAAATTTCCACCATGCTTGCTAATTATACTTTTAAGGGTGGAATACCAAAGAACCTTGGAGATCCGGGAGTACCCACTATACCATGCTCCATTAAAAGAAACTATATTAAAACTGATTTATGTGATCTTGGAGCTGGTGTTAGTGTTATGCCTCTCTCTTTATATCGTAGACTTGATTTGAATAAGTTGACACCTACTGAAATATATTTGCAAATGAATGATAAATCAACTGCTATACCTGTCGGTATTTGTGAGGATGTGCCTGTTGTGGTTGCAAACGTTACTATTTTAACGGACTTTGTTATTCTTGATATTCCCGAGGACGATAGTATGTCTATTATTCTTGGAAGACCCTTTTTCAATATTGTAGGGGCTGTTATTGATTGTACTAAAGGCAATGTCACTTTTCATGTTAATGGTAATGAGCATACGGTACACTTTCCGAGAAAACAATCTCAACTTCATAGTATCAACTCTATTGGAAAAATTCCATCAATTATATTTGGAGGTTTTGAATTTCCTCTTCCTAGTGTCAAGTAGAAATATGATATTCTTATTATTGGGGATGTGCATATCCCTGATGAGGTAACATAGTGTTATTCGAAATTTCTCCGGTTCCATGTTATTCGGAATGAGTTCGTTAACAAGACTTGATCAACCTTGTTAGTGGATTCCTTTTGATGATCATGAGATGGATGAAACTAGAAGGCACAACCTTCTGTACCCTCCTCTTACTTTCTGTTATTTATACTAAATAAAATAAAATTAGTATTTTTCTGTCAGTTATCTGATTTATCCGTGCAATATAAAAATACCCCGAAAATAAAAGTTCTCCAAATGCCCTAAAATTTAAATATGATTTTTTCTGAAATATTTGAGAATATTTGGCACTGAGAACACAGCAGGAGGAGCTGGCACCTGGCCACAAGGGTCAGGGGCGCGCCCTACCCCCCTTGGCGCGCCCCCTGCCTCGTTGGCCCATGGTGGCCCCCCTCCACTTATTCCTGCACCCACACACTTCTTCTTCCTCCCAAAAACACCAATATCCAGCTCAAGCATGAGTTCTAGCTCATTTTGCTGCGATTTTCGATCTCCTTGCTCAAAGCACCTCTCACAAAACTGCTTGGGGAGATTGTTCCTTGAAAATAATGAAGAGATTCTTGAGGGGCTCATCAAGCCGAAGCTAGAAAGAAAAGCAAAATGAAAAGGCAGAGAGGACCAAATATAATCTGCCTCGCACCACGGAGGTTCGGCCATGTGAATGGCCTTCTGATGATTTCTTGAGAGCAGCCGGGATTTATGATGATTTTTATGAATTGGCTGAGAATGCAGGCCTCACCGCCTTCCTCCACGACCAACGCGCACAATATCTCATACTCACTAATATCTTTGTGCAAAACTTTCATTTCCATGCTAGGAGCTCACCACCTACGGTGGAGTTTTATTTATATGATGAGCATAAGGAGATGTCACTTTATGATTTTTGTCGGGTTTGTTTGATCCCTTTCGAGGGCACGATAGAGGAACCACATCGCGGCGATGTGGATGGTTTTATTGATACCATCACTAAAGGGGAAACGAGGAAGGTTTCTGATGCATGAATCACTAGCATATATTTTCCTGTTTTACGCTACTTTGCAATATTTGCTAGTCATTGCTTAATTGGTCGCGGAAACAGTGGAAACCTTAGTGTTTCTGATATTATTATTTTGTTCCACTGTTTATTCTGTGATAACTCTGTTAGTATGGGCGGTATTATTGCTAAACGGTTAAGTCCGAACCGTACAAAGGGCCCCATCTTTGGAGGCATCTATGCTTCACGCCTAGCTGCACATTTTAACATACCTATTAGGCATTATGAGAAGGAAGAAAAAGTGTTGCCTCGTGTTTATTTAGATTATAAGAGTATGGTGGCACACGATTTTATTGTTAAGAATAGGGAAGGGGAGCTTAAATACAAATTGTTCTTTCATAAACATCATCCTGAGACTATTACCCTGCCTGCTCCTTCCTTGTATGATTTATCTTCAGCAGTACCTTGTTTCGTTAGAGGCTATTCACGCCTACCGGAACCCTACATCAGCCACAGAGCCAGAGTCGGAACCACAAGTTGATCCTCCACGACAGTCTAATTACCATTGGGATCCGGAGATGATTGCCAACCAGTGGCAATCAGAGTCGTCTTCATCTCAGTACGACCCCAACTATTATTATGGATATCCGCCGGGCGAACCGTGGCCATAGACCAACTTAGGCTAAAAGCCTAAGCTTGGGGGAGTACGTATTTCTCACCGACATTACATTTATGTTTACACACTCACTGCTAGATGTCAGTGCTCATACTTTTTCATTGTATCATCCATGCTAATTTATTTTCCTTTTTATACTCTCTTCTTGTGTGTTTGATAAACCTTAAGAAAAACCAAAAAAAATAATTGTAGCTTTTAATTAGTTTACTTTCCATGCTTGTAGTAGTAATTAAAAAACCCAAAAAGATTTCATGTTCTTCTTTTGCTTGTTGGGAGCTTTCCCGTGTAAATAGTTTTATTTCTTTTCTTTGGGGGTCGATAGGAGAAGACCATAATTAAATTGTTGAAGTAGCTTGCATTATTGTTGATCTGACAAAAGAGCTCATATTGCCTTGTCTTCTCCTGTTTATTGAATGCTTGCAGATTCCAGCTTAGTCCAATGCACGTGCACTATTATTATTATTCACACTATTCGGTCGTGTAAGTGAAAGGCAATTATGACGATATATGATGGACTGACTGAGATGAGAAAAACTGGTATGAACTCGACTTCTCTTATTTTTGTAAATATAATTAGTTTATCGTTTCTGATTCAGCCTATTATGAATAAATATGTTTGCAATGACAACTAGAGATCATAGTTTCTTGTGCCATGCTTGATTAGCTAGGAGCTTATAATGGTTTATCTTGCGTGCCAACATGCTATTAAAATGGTTGTGATGTGGTATGATAGGGTGGTATCCTCCTCTGAATGATTTAAGTGACTTGACTTGGCGCATGTTCACGCATGTAGTTGAAACAAAATCAACATAGTCTTCACGATATTTATGTTCATGGTGGATTATATCCTACTCATGCTTGCATTCGGTGTTGATTAATTTTAATGCATGTTCAAGACTGTTGTCGCTCTCTAGCTGGTCGCTTCCCAGTCTTTTGCTAGCCTTCACCTGTACTAAGCGGGAATACTGCTTGTGCATCCAACTCTATAAATCCCAAAGTTATTCCATATGGGTCCACCATACCTACCTATATACGGTATCTACCTGCCGTTCCAAGTAAATTTGTATGTGCCAAACTCTAAACCTTCAAATAAATATCCTGTTTTGTATGCTCGAATAGCTCATGTATCAACTAGGGTTGTCCGTATCTTCCATGTTAGGCGGGTTATTCTTAAGAGGAGTGGACTCCGCTCCTCACTCACGAGAAAGTGGCTGGTCACCGGGATGCCTAGTCCCATGCTTTATGCAAATCAAATCAAAATAATTGCAAACAAAACTCCCCCTGGGACTCTTTTTAGTTAGAGGCACTCGTTGTTTCAAGCAAGCCATGGATTGATGCTTGTTGGTGGAGGGGGAGTATAAATTTACCATTCTGTTTGGGAACCGCCTATAATGTGTGTAGCATGGAAGATATTGCCATCTTTTGGTTGTTATGTTAACAATGAAAGTATACCGCTCAAAATATTATTCATCTCTATTTCAAAACCGAGCTCTGGCACCTCAACAAATTCCTGCTTCCCTCTACGAAGGGCCTATCTATTTACTTTCATGTTGAGTCATCATCTTCTTATTAAAAAGCACCAGTTGGAGAGCACCGCTGTCATTTGCATTCATTACTGTTAGTTTACATTGAGTATGACTTGACTGGATCTCTTTTATCATGAATTACAATGTCTAGTCAGTCCTTGATCTTTAAAGGTGCTCTATATTTATGTTTTGCGGTCTCAGAAAGGGCTAGCGAGATACCATCTTGTTATATCATATTATGATTGTTTTAAGAAAGTGTTGTCATCCGAGATTTATTATTATTGCTCGTTAGTTGATTATGCCATTGATATGAGTAAACTTGAGACATAAGCGTTATTGTGAATGTGGTTAGTCATAATCTTTGTTAGAAACTTGAATGCTGGCTTTACATATTTACAACAACAAGAGCAAACAGAGTTTGTAAAAGTTTTTCTTTATCACTTTCAGTTTGTCAACTGAATTGCTTGAGGACAAGCAAAGGTTTAAGCTTGGGGGAGTTGATACGTCTCCGCCGTATCTACTTTTCCAAACACTTTTGCCCTTGTTTTGGACTCTAACTTGCATGATTTGAATGGAACTAGCCCGGACTGACGTTGTTTTCAGCAGAATTGCTATGGTGTTATTTATGTGTAGAAACAAAAGTTCTCGAAATGTTCTGAAACTTCACGGAACATCTATTCGGAAATAATAAAAAATCCTTGCAAAAGATGAAGACCAGGGGGCCCACCACCTGTCCACGAGGGTGGGGGGCGCGCCTACCCCCCTAGGGCGCGCCCCCTACCTCGTGGGCCCCCTGGAGCTCCCCCGACCTCAACTCCAACTCTATATATTTTGTTTCGGAGAGAGAAAAATCAGAGAGAAGGATTCATCGCATTTTACGATACGGAGCCGCCGACAAGCCCTAAAACCTCTCGGGAGGGCTGATCTGGAGTCCATTCGGGGCTCCGGAGAGGGGAATCCGTCGCCATCGTCATCATCAACCATCCTTCATCACCAATTTCATGATGCTCACCGCCGTGCGTGAGTAATTCCATCGTAAGCTTGCTGGACGGTGATGGGTTGGATGAGATCTATCATGTAATTGAGTTAGTTTTGTTAGGGTTTGATCCCTAGTATCCACTATATTCTGAGATTGATGTTGCTATGACTTTGCTATGCTTAATGCTTGTCACTAGGACCCGAGTGCCATGATTTCAGATCTGAACCTATTATGTTTTCATCAATATATGAGAGTTCTTGATCCTATCTTGCAAGTCTATAGTCACCTACTATGTGTTATGATCCGGCAACCCTGAAGTGACAATAATTGGGACCACTCCCGGTGATGACCGTAATTCGAGGAGTTCATCTATTCACTATGTGTTAATTCTTTGGTCCGGTACTCTATTAAAAGGAGGCCTTAATATCCCTTAGTTTTCATTAGGACCCCGCTGCCACGGGAGGGTAGGACAAAAGATGTCATGCAAGTTTTTTTCCATAAGCACGTATGACTATATTCAGAATACATGCCTACATTACATTGATGAATTGGAGCTAGTTCTGTGTCACCCTATGTTATGATTGTTACATGATGAACCGCATCCGGCATAATTCTCCATCACCGATCCATTGCCTACGAGCTTTCCATATATTGTTCTTCGCTTATTTACTTTTTTGTTGCTATTGCTATCATCACTACAAAATACCAAAAACATTACTTTTGCCATCATTACCTTTTGCTACCGTTACCACTACTATCATATTACTTTACTACTAAATACTTTTCTGCAGATATTAAGTTTCCAGGTGTGGTTGAATTGACAACTCAGCTGCTAATACTTGAGAATATTCTTTGGCTCCCCTTGTGCCGAATCAATAAATTTGGGTTGAATACTCTACCCTCAAAAACTATTGCGATCCCCTATACTTGTGGGTTATCAATTAACACTAGTCTTTTCTACGCACTTTGTCCTCACTCGTGCGTACTCGGGACTAACTTCCCGGTCGGTTATCCATCCTGGAATTACTTCAAGCCAAGCACGCTGTGACGCCCCCGATTCAATCGTACACTAATCATACAGGCAAATGTGTACGATCAAGATCAGGGACTTACGGGACGATATCACAACACAACTCTAGACACAAATTAAAACCGTACAAACTTTATATTACAAGCCAGGGTGCCTCGAGGGCTCGAATGCATAAGCTCGAATACAAACGAGTCAGCGGAAGTAACAATATCTGAGTACATACATAAGTTAAACAAGGTTGCCTTAAGAAGGCTAGCACAAAAGTAACATGATCGAAAAGGCAAGGCCTCCTGCCTGAGAGCCTCCTAACTACTCCTGGTCGTCGGCGGCCTTCACGTAGTAGTAAGCACCCTCATGGTAGTAGTAGTCGTCGTCAACGGTGGCGTATGGTTCCTGGGCTTCACCATCTGGTTGCGACATCCGGAAAGAATGGAAACGGGGGAAAAGAGGGATCAAAGCAACTGTGACTACTCATCCAAAGTACTCGCAAACAAGGATCTACACTACATATGCGTCGATTTCAATGAAATGGGTTGTATCAGTGGACCGAACTGCAGAATGCCAGAAGAGAAGGGGGGAAGTCTAGCCTATCGAAGACTAGCATCTTCAAGCATCTTGCAACATTTAGAAGAGTAAAGAATATCATATTATATTTAGCAAGTATGGTGTATCATTAGCGCCCAGAGATCCTTTCTCGAGTCCATGCGAGAAAGCGATCCCGGAGCCATCATATCCATTTCTCATGCCCCAGCATTCAGTTCTAGATGTATTGATCGGGATACAACTCCGAGCATCTGTTACCCTGGACCCGGCTATTCGAATAGATCAATCTTCCCTGCAGGGGTGCACAAACTTACCCAACACACTCGATGAACTCCGGCTGGACACACCATCAGGTCATGACCGGCCTCGGTCGATCAACACGTCATAGTCCTACCTAGTCTCAATAGAGAGGTCACACGCCGGTCTAAATCCTAAATGCGAAGCGGTCATGGGCCAATCGTCCTTTGCAATCCTGCGCATTGCGAGGACGACCAAGATCAGTCCTGGCTACCTCCTTATAAAAGGCCGATGCTTATGCGGACCACCCGGGCGCGTGTCGCTCAACTGTGGTGTCTGAAGAGCTTTCAGGAGAAACGTGTGACGCAGAGTGCCCATATTTATTCCCGCGTGGTGGTCAGTGTGAAAAAGGCCAGAGGCCTACTCGGATCAAATATTCAAACTGTTAGTGTCTTGGTAGTGCGCGGTAACGAGCAGAGACTCACGATCATGTGACCCCGTCGCCCCGTCTCGTGGACTTACGGCAAGGGCTAAGAATGCCCGGCCGTGCCATGTAATTATCTCTCGGGTACCCTCTAGGTAAACCCGACTTCACATCACTCACGGGTACCCCTCGGGGCCGACCCGATGCCATCATGGTTCTGTGGTAAGTCAAAGTAACTGTGTGCGTGAAACAGCAAGGGGGAAACCTGAGGAATCGTCCTCGATGGATTCCCACTCGATGTAACCATCAAGGTGGACTTGGAGGAATCATCCTCGTTGGCCCACACTTGAGGGGTTGCACGACAAAGTCGTTATCGAGAGTGGTGAAGGAGGAATTATCCTCGATGACCATGACCGAATAGCTACACTACAGAGTTAACATCAGAAGTGCTGACGAGGTATCACTCTCGGCACTCGATAATAACTCTGCAGAGTCGTACAACTAAGGGGGGTGAGGTGCAGTGTCGGGGCCTGGACGTCGATCACGTTGATCGAGTCATCGAATATAAAGCCCGACAACTGGGACAAGGTGGGGGTCACTGATGGATCTCTAACCAACTTATACTAAGCAGTTTAGGATAAATAGGTAAGGTATGAAAGCAGGTAACAAAAACAAACTATGCATTAGAGTATGATCATACAAAAAGCAGTAGTAGTTCTAATGCAAGCATAAGAGAGAAAGGAATGAGCGATATCGGAATGATCAAGGGGAGGTTTGCTTGCGTGGAAGCTCTTCTGAAAAGGAAGAAGTGTCGTCGGTGACGTAGTCGATCACAGGGGCATCATCGGTCTCGGGGTCTACCGGAGAGAAGAGGGAAAGAAACAGTAAATACAAAGCACACAGATGCATCACTAAGCAGGACGAGACGATAAGCGATGCTCGGGGTGTTTTAACGCGATGAACGGGGAAAATATCCAGGAATGTTTTCTCAGTGTTAAGCATTTTCGGACAGATGAAATAAAGAAGGACCGTTGCTTGTTCGCTATGTTAGAGGCACGTGACGGATGAACGGAATGGGTATTTGAACTCATCTCGTCTTTCTAAGCAACTTTAATGTACAAAACACCTTCATCCGAGCTAATACGGACGGTAGGAGTATCGTCGATTGTTTGATACTCCCTCCGTTCCAAAATATAGCGCGCCCACGCTTTTCGAGATTCAACTTTGACCATAAATTTAACCCACGAGACCGACTGCGGCGGGATCAAAAATTATATAATTAAAAACTTTTTTTGAATACGAATTCATTGGTATAATTTTTTCGCCCGCCGCAGTCGGTCTTGTTGATTAAATTAATGGTCAAAGTTGAAGCACGGAAACCGAGGACGCGCTATATTTTGGAACGGAAGGAGTATTCAAATTCTCGAGTCGTCGGTCTTGCTCTTGCCAGCAGCAAGCAAGCGCTTTCATGTAAACTTACGCTGGCCGATCGCTACCACTGCCCTTGACTTGCGTGCAGTCTTGTCTAATCACAGAGTCGTTTCAATGTGTGACGTTTTGTCCTCTTGCTTTTTTCCTTTGGAACCATCTCTGGACTTCGGGAGTCTCTTGGGACTTGCTGGTAGCCTGGTACCGGACGTTGATGCGACGGGGGTGGTGCGTTGTAAAAGAAAATCGGACCGCGGACAGCCAGTCAGCTAGCCACCTACTCCGAGGTTTAGTTACATCCTTCAACGAAAAATCTCGCATTTACGCGATGCAACTACTGCACGAAGATACAGAAAAGAAGCAAAGCATCAGCGTTGTAGTACTATCCATACACTTGCGTCTTGAATCTTGATCCATGCATCCGATTGGATACAAAACACTGCACGTTATGCGTAGCACGGCCATCGTACGACTGGTTTATTGGACTGAACCGACAGTCGCAGAGTCCAACTTGCCTGACGGCGCCGGGGCCCTCGTACGTATAATGGCCGGATTCAGATTCACCGGATTGCGGCGCGGTACCGCCCACCGCTTTCTCTACGGGCACCAATAGGCGCCGGTGCGACGGCCGAATCGTTCGGCCTGTTGAGCCCCAACCATTGGACGTGAGCTGCACAGCCTTTGGATCTGGTCAAAAAAAAAAAAAAACTCCAACAGCTTCTTCCTCGCGTGGTCAGGCTAGATCTGCATCTCTCGCTCGGGGAGCGCGGTGCGGCGCCTCCTGCCCCCTTCGGTGGCCATCCTCGTCGCCGGGCCCCACCCCTCGCCGGCCTTCCTCATTGCCGGTCCCCGTCCTCGTCGGCCGTCCTCGTCGTCGGTCCCCACCATCCCGGCCGTCCTTGTCGTCGCCTCGACCCATGCAACCACTCTACCTGCAGCTGCAGCTCTCGACGGCGATGGTTGTAGCTCCGCCGCCGCCCACGCCGTGGATGCTGGCTGCAGGGGATTGCATCGACGACGGCCGCCAGTTAATCAGCGCCGTTTGAACGGATGTAACAAAAAACTTCACCGGTAGTAGCAAAAAACAACTACGGTTGCAGGAGAAAACGTCGTCGCCATTGTCGCGGGGTCGCAGCGGTTGTAGCAAAAACCTTCGACGATAGTAACAAAAACCTATTATGGTTGCAGCAAATCGCCATTGCCGTCATCGCGAGGTCGCAGCTCCGCCTTGATCGATGTAGCAAAAAACTTCGCCGGTAGTAGCAAAAATTCACTACGGTTGCAGCTTTTCCTTGTTATGCAGTGCCATTGAAGTTTTTCTGTATCTATGGTTGAAGCTTTTTTCAACAGGTGTTGAAGATATTCTAGGTAACGGTTGCAACACTTGTAGCAAAAATGCGACGCTGGCTGTGTGTTGTAGCAAAACGTGACGTGGTTGTAGCAAAATGCTATGCCAGTTGTAGCAAAATGTTATGCCGGTTGAAGCATGTAGCAAAAAACCGCGACGTTAGATTTGCTAGGACCAGCGCCGCCCCATCCTCGCCGTCCAGCGTGTGCCCGTGGTTGCAGGCTTGCAGCTCTGGTTGCTGCGCCCTGATAGTTCCCATAGCTTCATCGGCGGCGACTCGGAGATGTAGTGGGGCGGAGGCCATGGCTGAGATCCGAAAGTTGCAGACGGCCATGGCCGTGTGAAGCTAGCGGGGAGCCGGGGATACAAATTGGGGAGGAGGATAGGAGAGGGGCTCGCCGACCATGAAGGAGAGGCGGCGTTGGGCGTCGTCGCACGCGAGCACTCGCCGCCGGTGAGAGAGTTTCTGGAGGATGCGCCCAGCGTGCGGCAGGTGTGGAGTGCAGGGCCGTGATGGGCTGGAGGTAGAAGAAAAGGAGGAAAAGTCGTGCGGGACCCACCATATACATGTGTCTCGCGTGGGGTGGTTTGTTTCCGAGTCACGAGAGCCAACGTGGCGCGCGAGTCCGGCGGAAAGTTCGACCGGTGCACCGGATCGAAACGTTTCCCTTTCTCTACAGTACTACTCTCCTTCGATCCGGTCATGCGCGTGGGGCGTAAGACCATCTACATCCAAACTCAGTAAACGCCAAGTTCTATGGCAAGTGTGGGCCAGGCCCAAACACCATCATTCCTGACGTCTCCCGTGCAAGCCAAACGCCAGGGATGTTGGCGTCACCAGAAAAGGTCAGATTCGAATTTCTTTTGCAAACCGGGTCAATTCTTGATTAAGTTAGGAAAAAAGGTCAAAACAATAATTTTGTGCTAGGGTGTACGAGCATAAGAGTCGGACTCACAGCGACTTCAACGGGGCGACCCAAACGGACGCACGCTTTGTCCGCTTTTCGTCTATTTGGGTCGGTCAGGCAGACGTGCGCGCCCGCATTCTGTAATGGGTCGGCTTGACCGTCCAACGGGAGACTGACCCAAATGTGCCGGCGTAAAAGAAAAAACAGCTCGCACAAAATAAACATAATTAAACATAAGTGGCCGGTCAAACGCCGGCCAAAGTCCACTTAAACCTAATTAAACATTAACTAAAACATAAAAAAATGTCTGCGCCCGCCTGCTGCCGCCCCGCACGCTGTCCTAGCGTCGTCGGCCTTGCCCTTGGCCTCGACGCCGCCGTCGCCATCACCGGTGAGGTCTATGAAGACAGGAGCAACGCCAGCCCAGCCGGACGCCGCCTGGTACGCTGCTAGGGCAGCCTCCTCCAGTGTCTGCTGGGGCGGCGGCATTGCGGCTAGCCGCGCACGCTCCTCCTCAAGCCGGAGCGCCTCCACGTCGCGTTGGAGCATGGCCTCGTAGCGCATCTACTCCTCGCTGTCGGCCTGCTCCTAACGGAGCCAGTGCGTCTTCCAGCACTCGAGGTGGGCCGCCTCCTGCACCGTCGTCGTGACGAAGTGGACGGGACGCGCGCTCATGGTACTGGCCCATCCATGAGTAGGCCTCCTCCGGCCAAGTGGGTGGAGGCGGGGAGCGCTTCCGTGTCAGCTCCGGCTCCGGCTTGGGCTGGATGGGCGGCGATGGTGGTGGTGGCGGCACGAATAGCGGGGTGTGGACGGAGTCCCCCACCGCCGACAGGGCAAGGTCTTGCTCCAGCCCATCCCAGTGCACATCCTCCTCGAGGCGGCTAGCCGCCAGCGCATGATGCAGGGCCTCCTCGAGGGTGGCTTGGTACTCCGCCTCCGCCTCCATGTCCTCCGGCTCTACCTGCGGGGGCGGCGGTGGGATGGTGGCGACACCCGAACGTCGTTGCTCCTCGTGTTCGAGGGCGAACCAAGCCTTCCAGTTGGGAGAGTCGGCGGCGTACTCGGGCAGCCGACGCTGCTCCGGCATGAGCTGCGCGTGGTGCCTACGTACCTCCTCATCGTGCGCCCGCTGGCTCCACGGAACCGCCGACACCAGGATCTGCTGCGGATCCAGGTGCCAATGGTGCGGCAGCGTGATGTCGGGGTACGACAACGGCTGCCTGTACTCCCAGTGCCACCGCGCTTGGTGCACCGGGATGTCCAGGCGTCGGTGACCAGGGCGGAAACGCGCCGGCGCCGGAGGAGGAGGGGGAGGGGAGTACGGGAGGACGAGGCGCCGTGGGTGCCCTTTCCCTTACCATTGCTGCTGCCGAACAGGCCCATGACGCGCTAGGGTTTGATGTCACCGGTGAGGAAGCAAAGAGAGTGGTGGGGGCCAGATGTGGACGGGAGAAGTGGATGAGGCCGGCCCCCGCTGCACGCGTGCTTAAAAAAGGACGCTTCCACTGGCTGACTAGTGGGCCCATTGTCGGTGGTCATCATAAAAAAGACGACGGGTGGCGGTTGGGTGGCCTACAGGTGGTGGCGCGGCGGACGCCAAGGAGACGCGCGGCGCGTCGGTGCTGACGCATTTCAGGCGTAATTTTAGGCCGGAAATGGGTCGGTGCGAACGTCAGGCGGACACGATTTGCGTTTGGGTCGGCGCGTTGGGCATCCACTTTTGTCCGCGCCAATCCAAACGGACGCAGATGGACGAAATGGGTCGCCCCGTGGGAGTTGCTCTCAGCAAATCCAACCCCTCAATCACCCGCAGACGTGTCCGCGGGCACTTTCTATATCCTCGTCTCCACACCTACATATCTCATATTCCGTCCCCTATTTTCATACTAAACCATGCAGTGTTGATAAACACTACGTAGATCATGAGAGAACATACAAATGCATAATCGGTTCATCAAAAAATCACAGTCGGATCATTGAAAGATAGCCAAAATTCACATAATATACATAATACGGCGGACGAGTTCAAACTATAACTAAAAACTTGAAATAAAGACGGATCTTCACCACTTCCTCGCCGGCCCATTACCTTTTCAGTCGCCAGCACAACTGTGGGAGTTCGCGACAAGAGGTGGGTCCATGTCGAAGCCGTTAGACCCGTCGGAGGAGGAGGAATCGGAGATGACGATGAAGCCTTGCAAGCGCCGGACGACGTGGTCTTGCTGGCGCTTGAGCTTGGCCACCCTTGTTGCCTCCGCCGCCTCCCACTCGGATTGCTCAATGGTGAGCTGGAGCTGCTTATCGTTGAGCCTCCGGAGTCATCGGGCCTTCATCTTCGCCTCAGGCAGTGACCGGCGGCACGCCCACTCGAAGAGACGGTCCTCCTCGTCGGGCACCCGGCGTTAGCAGGCGGACTGCGCAGACCCGCCAGCCATCTCCCTAGCCCTCTGCCTCTTGTGGCGGTCAGCTCGTGCCTCCGACTCCGGAGTTCGTATCCACGGCGTCAGCTGAGCGGCCAGAGATGGAGGAGGCCGTCGGGCGGGAGGAGCAGATCTGGCAGGCCTCGCACATCCGCGTGCGAGGCGGGAAGGGTCAGCCCCGGCATCAGCGCTGGCGTAACGAGCGACAGAGGGCGTCGCACCGGATCTGGAGCTACTGCCCATATCGACCCGCAAGTGCTCGAGTGCGATACGGAGTACCAACTCCTCCTCGTCTTCGGATCTACCATCGGAGTGGCTACCGGTGCTGGACATGCTCGTCGGCGCTAGGGATTTGGCAGATTGGGGAAATGGGAGTGTCAGGAAGGGGAGGGGGAGCGGAGTGATCTAGGGTTTCTGCCGGACGGGTTTTTTTGTAGGATCGGGGTGGGCTAGCGGTGGGCCTGACTGATGTGCGGTGCTGGTGTATGAGGGGTGCTGGTCAGCCCGTGCATTTGAGGCCCGTTTGAGAGTTCCAGTTGGGTCAGTATTTCGTGACTGGTTAGTGACCCGACGGCCTGCCCGGGCGTATGAGACGGACATAGGGCACCCGACTGTAGATGCTCTAACGCCCTATTATGTTTGGGATCAAGACTGTCCCCATAGATTAACATTAGTCTTTTCTACACACTTAGTCCTCACTCGTGTGTACCTGGGATCAACTTTCCGATCGGTCATCCATCCTGGAATTACTCCAAACCAAGCACGCTTAACTTTGGAGTTCTTTTCGAATGGGCTCCCAGAAAAGAAGGAATTACTTGTTGATATGAGTAGTATATCATCCCTATTAAGGCGGGCTCTCACAGGGGGTCAGGACGGCGAGGGGCAATTCCTAAACGACGCATTAGTGCATCTACAGCTCGGTGCCCCAAACTGGCATCAAACGTCCGAGCGGTCCGCTGGTCACCGACCGTTCATGAAAATGTGACGTAGACGGGCGCCTCAAACGGGTCTTAAACGTCCGGACTAACTGACACCCTTCATATCTAGTCCAAATATGGGACGGATATGGGGCGCGTGCCATGTAGGACTGATGATGGGGTCCCACGCGAAAACGCCCAGAAACACGACGGTCCGACGGATGCCTCCTCTGTGGTTGCGTGAACGCCGCATGGTGCCGCTCCGACTCGTGACCCGAGGCTAAAGCCGGTCGACGTCCCCCAACCCTAGCGCATCCACCCCCTTCCTCTCTGCGCCGCCATCCGAGCCCGTCCGCCTTCTCTCCCCTGCTCTCCCACGCTCTTCGGCATCGCCATGGTCTGGGGCCTGATCACCACGTACGCTATGTTCACGCTGGAGAACAGGAGGCATATCGCGGAGGAGGTCCAGGCACGCACCGCCCGCATCGTTGCCGGGATGCCTCCAGACTCGCCGGAGCTAGAGGAGGAGGAGGAGGGAGAACCGCTGCCGGAGCTGGAGAAGGAGGAGGAGCAGCCGAAGGAGGGGAGAAGGATGAGGAGGGGGAGGGAGAGCCGCTGTCGGAGTCGATGGAGGTGGCGGGTCCGGAGGAGGAGGAGGCGAAGCAGGCTGCTCCGGGGGGTTCACCATGGCGGAGGCAGAGGCATAGTTCGCCGTCGCCCAAATCGCGGAGATGGCGGAGCAGCAGGCCATCCTGGAGTTCATCCAGGATGAGGCTTGTGTGAAGGCCAAGCGCTAGTTCCTCTGGCAGGAGCAGGCGGCGTCCGACGCACTCTTCGCCGAACTCGACACAGAGATATAGGAGAAGGAGGCTGGAGTGGAGCAGCAAGAGGCGCCGGAGCTGCATCTGCCGTCCATGTACCGGGGTCGGACACGGAGATTGTCAACATCTTCGACGAGGAATAGGTACGTAGTACATAGGTTTTTAAGTTTGCATGCTTTTATATGGATTCGAAAATCTAGTATGTCCGGATGTTGTTGTATTGATTTGAGGAGTGCCAGATCACTACCCATGGACGCGCGGCGTTTAGGGGCCATATTTGTCATATCCGATTGTAGATGCTCTTAAGCACTCGTTTCTTTTTTTAAGGCTAAAATCAAGCTTTATTGATTAAATATCACATGATGTGGGATACAAAATGAATCATGTGGTTCGACAAATCAGACATGTCACGCTTGATCCAACGAACTAGAAAACTAGACTAACCTATCATCATCATCATTAGAAGCTCTGCCTTTAAAAGTACTCTTCTTAATTTCCGCAACCGGGCGCACATCCTCTTCTCCACGATAGGCCGGCCCATATTCAATTTTTTTTCTATTTTAAAGCACAAAAAATTGCGCGCGAGGACTTGGTTCGAATAGCGCGAGCTATGTCTCCCATTCAGTGAGTAGCGATCTCTCGCTGAATCGTTCACTGTGATCGGGCCAACTCATTACTAGCAATATTCTTTCGAAAAGCTGAGTAAAAAGGGGAGCGCGTGGGGATGGGAGCTCGAGGTTGCTTCGTTGCATTAATAGCCACTGGGACAAATCCAATTCCTGTTAACCTACTTGGGGCAACCTATTTGTCCCTCTGTTTTTAAATATAAATCTTTCTAGAGATTCTAATGTAAACTACACATAAAATAAAATGAGTGAATCTACACTTTAAACTATGTCTATATATATATATCTGTATATAGTCCATATTGAAATCTTTGGAAAGACTTATATTTAGAAATGAAGGGAGTAGAAGGAAAAGAACTGTTTTCTCACTGGTTTTCTACTTTTTTTCTGTTCTTTTCTCCATTTTCTTCTGTTTTATTCGTTTTTTTCTTGTTTTTTTTCTTTTTTCATTTGTTGCTTGGTTTTCAATGCCTTTTCTTTTTATTTTGTTTCTTTTTCTCTTTTCCTCTCCGGTTTTTTGTTTTGCTTTCATTCTTTTTTTGTTCCTTTTCTATTTTATTCTTTGGTTTACCTTGCTTGTTTTTCGGTTTTCATTTTTTGGTTTTCTTCTGTTTTCAGTCTACATTTTTGTATATGTTAACAACAATTTTCTAATATATGTTTTAACTTTTTTATAGTGTTTTACATTTTTAATACATGGTCAACATTTTTATATAAATATTTAAAAACATTAAGTGCTTGATCATCATTTTTCAAATACAAGATCAACAATTTTTCCATGCACATTTGAATATTTTTTAAATGCTTGACTAATTTTGTTTAAATGCAATATTAACTTTTATTGAACATATGGTCAACATTTTTTCTATACACATTTAACATTTCCTAAATGCTTGATTAACATTTTATAAATACTTATTCAACATATTTTTCAAATGCTTGATTACCAGTTTTTATACAAGTTATATTTTTTTTATCAATTTCTAAATACAGGGTCAGCATTTTTTCTATACAAAATTACATTTTTTTCAATAATTTTTCAACAATTTTTCTGATGCTTGGTCAAATTTTTTATATACATGATAAAAACAATTCCACATTTTTTAATACATTGTCAAAAAAATTCAATACACATTTAATAGTTTTTAAAAACTTGATTATTTTTTCATATATTTGTTCAAGATTTAAAAAATGCTTCATTAACATTTTTATATACATGATCAAATTGTTTTCATAAATTTTTTAATACATAGTCAACAGTTTTTCTATGAACATTTAACACTTTTCAAATACTTGTTCAATTTTTTTTTCAGATGTTTGATTAACATTTTTTATATACGTGATCCATTTTTTTTTTCATTTTTAAATACGTAGTCAATATTTTTCTATACACATTTGACATTTTCCAAATGCTTTCGCAACATTTCTTCTGTTTTCTCTTTTTTTCGTTTATTTTATTTCTTCTTCTCTCTTTTGTTTGTCCAATATTTTTTTCATATGTTTCTTGGTTTTCAATGCTTTTTTTCAGTTTCTTTCCTTTCTTTTTCTCTTTTCTTCTCCGGTTTTTTGTTTTCCTCTCGTTCTTTTTTAATGTTTCTATATTTATTTCTTTGGTTTTACTTTTCGGTTTTTTATTTGTTTTATCTTGTTTCTTTTTTGGTTTTCTCTCTTTCTTTCTATTTCATTCCACAATTTTTGTATATGTTAAAAGAAATTTTTAATACACGTTTAACTTTTCTAATACAAGTTTAACGTTTTTTATACATTTTAAAAAAACGTTAAATTATTGATCAACATTTTACAAATACAAGATTAACAGTTTTTTCTATGCAAATTTTAATATTTTTAAAACGCTTGATTAACCTTTTCTAAATGCAATATTAACGATTGAACACATTGTCAACATTTTTCTATACACATTTAACATTTCCTAAATGCTTGATAAACATTGTACAAATATTTATTCAACATATTTTCAAATGCTTAACTATCACTCTTTATACAGCTTATAATATATTTTATCAATTTTTAGATACATGTTCAACGTTTTTCTATAAAAAAATATATTTTGAAATGATTGATAAACATTTTTCAAATAATTTTTCAACATTTTTTCTGATGATTGGTTAAAAAAATTATATACATCGTAAAAAAATTGATCACTTTTTAATACATAGTCAACATTTTTTTATACACATTTAACATTTTTCAAATGCTTAATTATATTTTTTTGTATACTTGTTCAATGTTTTACAAATGCTTGATTAACATTTTTGTATATACATGATCATATATTTTTAATACAAGGTCAATATTTTTCTATACACATTTAACATTTTCAAGCACCTGTTCAACATTTTTGCAAATGCTTGATCAATAATTTTTATATACATGATCAAATTTGTTTCATCATTTTTAAGTACATAGTCAACATTTTTTATACACATCTAACATTTTCCAAATGCTTGCTCAACATTTTTCAAACACTTGTTCAACTTTTTTTTCAAATCCTTGATTAACTTTTTTAAATACATGATTAAATTGTTTCACACACATTTCTATTTTTTGTAACACATTGTTCGTATACATGACAAACATTTTCTCTATACACATTTAACATTTTTCAAATGCTTGGTCAACATATTTCAAATGTTTATGAAGAATGATTTTGTAATATTTTTATTTAAAATATTTGGAACTATAAACAAATGCGAAAAAAGAAAGGAAAAAATGAAAACCAAAAACGTGGAAAAAAACAAAACAGAAAAAATAACACCAAGGTACTTCTACTGAAAACGCGATGATTCTTCCTCTCTAATTTTTTTCTTGGGAATACGGTAATTATGGGTCTAGAGGAAGGGAAAATCGAGCCACGAGGGCCCCACAAGTCAACAAGGTGTGCCCCTGCCTTGTGGGCAGGTGGTGCCCCCCCCCCCTGAGTAGATCTTCACACCGAAATCTTCGCCAAGTTCTGTCCAATTCCGATAAGTTTTTTTCTGCACAAAAAACAACAACAAGGTAGTTTTGGTGAAAACAGCGTCAGTTCGGGTTAGTTTTATTCAAATCATATAAATTAGAGTCCAAAACAAGAATATAACTGTTTGGAAAAAGTACATACGTTGGAGGCGTATCACTGAGCCATTTGCGCTTGCGTGGGATCACATGAAAGGATGTTATAAGAAATTGCCCTAACCATGGAATGGAGGAATGGTTAATCCTTCATATGTTTTATAATGCTCTAAATCCTATGTTGAAACTATGTTCACTACTGCAGGACGAACTATTTTGGGTAAACCAATTGATGATGTTAAAAGGTTGCTTGATGATATGGAAGAAAACATGCCCAATGGCAATGTTGAAAGGACTACCACCAATAAAGTCAAAGCAATTGAAGAGAATAATATGGACTTGGCTGCTAATCTTGATGAACTCATCTCCATCGTGAAAGGTAAAGAAAAGGTAAGTGTGAATACTATTACTGATGAAGAAGTTAATGATGTGGATTTCACTGCCCGTAATAGCTATAATTCCAACTGGAAAATTAATGGGTATGCTATTGATTACCTTATCCTAATAATAGTGGAGCACCTAAATTATTTTATTGCTAATAATAGTGGAGCCAACAATAGCAATAGAAATACTCTTGAAGAGATGCTAAGTTATTTTATTGCTAGTCCAAGTGAGCAGAATGACACCTTTAAAAATATCTTGAAGAATCATGATAACTTACTTGGTTAGTTGACCAATAAGATTGTTGGACTTCATATGTCTCCATTGTATCTACTTTTCCAAACTATTTTGCCCTGATTTTGGACTCTAATTTGCATGATTTGAATGGAACTAACCCGGACTGACGCTGTTTTCAGCAGAATTGCCATGGTGTTATTTTTGCACAGAAATAAAAGTTCTCGGATTGACCTGAAAATTTACGAAGAATTTTTGTGGAATATATAAAAATACTGCCGCAAAAAGTTACTAGAGGGGGTCCACCCAGAGGCCACAAGCCTGCGACCCCCCCTCGCGTGTGCGCGCGCGCCTAGAGGGCTTGTGGCCCCCTGGACCTCCTCCGACTCTAACTCCAACTCTATATGGCCCTATTCGGGGAGAAAAAATTTAAAGAGAAGGACTCATCGCGTTTTACGATACGGAGCCACTGCCGCCTCATGTTCTTCATTGGGAGAGCTGATCTGGAGTCCGTACGGGGCTCTAGAGAGGGGGATTCGTCGCCATCATCATCACCAACCTTTCTCCATCACCAATTCCATGATGCTCACTGTCAGGACCCTGATCCTAAATCACACCGATCTAACATGTAACACATCGTATCACTTTGCGGCCTCACGCATACTATTCCCACGGCTGCAGCCTTACCTAGGCCGGGACCATTTGCGCATTTTGACTCACGTATATGATTGTGTCGCTAGCATCCATATGACAGAGAACGCGTGCGGCATGACTAGTGGTGAACCCAAGGTGGCACAAACTTACAGGGATAAGCATACGTAACCCAGCAATGAACGTGTCGGTCATCAACGTATGAATTCAAGTCGTAGCAAGCTACAAGAACTTAAAGGAACAACGCGTGGCATTTCCCCGAAGGGACATACACAGAAACAAAGAAGGATACATGCCGGCCAAACTGAGTGTTCCGGAGCAGTAGCGAACTACCATGACTTGGTGGAAGCACCAGGAGACATTTCCCCGTAAGGAAGGCTACCAAGGATAAACAACTAGGTGTCGGATCCCACACATAGCAATACACGTTACACGTACGCAAACATGCAAGTATGCGTTGTACAACATGGCATCACAACATAACTCACAACTCATATAGACAAAGGCCTAGAAGAGCCATCATAGCATTTATTACAAGCAGTGGGTCTCATGACACTTCACACAAAGTCATACAAGCCAAGCGGAAGCATAAACATGTCTGAGTACAGACATCTGAAAAGAGAGAAGGCTAGGAAGCCTGCCTACCTACAAGACCCTGCAAAGGAACCAGACCTCTGTCTAGGATTTCCAAGCTAATTGCCGAAGCCCACCTGAAACTACTAGTGAGAACGAGGTCTTTGTGCAAAAACATAAATTGAGCAAATGTGAGTACAAAGGTACTCAGCAAGACTTACATCAGAACTAACTACTTACTAGTAGAATGCCCATGCGTTGCTACGGGCTATAATACATATAAATGAATCAAACAAATGATTGGTCATCTTCAAAGTCGAAGCTCATTTCTTCCTCGTATGTTTGGGCATGTTCGAACATCAAACGGGCGCCCAACAGGCTCCCTAAAACTCAATCATCGGCATAGTCCGGACTCCTCCAAATCCAGCCATAGAGAAATGTGGTTTTCCAGACTATCAGTCATGTTATCTCAAACACGCGGTCCAAACACAAAAACCGGCCCCACAACGCACCCTGCCCTTTTCCTGCCAGACCCTCTCCTTCTCGCTTGATTTTTCGCCACAACAGGGTGTTTCTCACTTGAGCCCTCCCCTTTAAAATCAGATGACGCTCATCTTACCTTCATCATGGCGCCCTCAAGGAGGAACCTGCTCACCAATCACCTCGCTCTCCGCCCTGATCGCCTCCCCCGTGTTCATGCCGACCCACCACCAACAACAAGGGAGGAGGCGTGCGCCTCCCATGACACCCCTGAGCCAAGAAGGCGGATATTATGTCTCTTCAGTCATTACCACATTGTAACATACGATTGAACATCGTGCATTACCATGAAATAAAAATATGATGTTCATTGTTATGCATGCAACTGATATGCTACCGAGTCTGTGACTCTTGAAGCAATGAACCAATGCATTTACCATTCTATCCTACCACAAATGTCTATTATTAACTCTTGAAGCAACCAACCAATGCATTTACCATTCTACCTAACCCAAAAATTATACAACTTGATGAAAACAATATATGAACCACTCCCTCATGCAATTTGCTGTAAAGCCATCTCTAATGAAATGCAATTTTCCACATTAGATAATGTGAGAAATTATTCCCGATCATTCTCAACCTCACTCTTATCATAAAATCCACTACCTCGTGTTCTAAGTGAGCCAGTGATCGACGTCATCATGGCAGGCCAACAACAAGGGACAAGGGTGGCAACCGCCTTCTTATCTTGGTGCTAGTATCTCCTAGTTTTATATTGGACCAACACTTCATCCAGGCTCTACCATGACAGCGACATGTTGATGTGTTGCCTTAGAAAAAGAAAACTATGCATAGAAATTTTCATCCCAGAGCAACTTGCACCTACTCCCACCTCCCATAAGATGTATATTTTTCACTCTCACCTCTCTAGGCTACATAGGCATTTTTGTTATCCTTTTATCCCTCTATAGTCGGTCAACCTCCAACTCTATTATGGTCTTCAATATAAGCCGACTGTGTAAAGTACTCCCTTTGTACCAAAATATGTGACTCAATTTTGTACTAACTTTATACTAAACCAACAGGACGTCGTCAGTTGAAGACAATAAAGGTGGCAATTTAAAGATGAAATGCACAACAATGACTACAGGTGATCAATAGTTTTACACTTACACATACACATACACAAACACACTCTAATACAAATCAAGGTCATGAGATAGTCTGCTTGTTTCAAGCTATCAAGATCATACTTTGGTTGTCGATGGTAGTTTGTCTTACAGTGTTACACAAAAACTATTCTGTAAGAGATCTTCGGTTTCTGGCATTGGAATTAAATCTGACCCTCTTCCATTCACAAATCATCGGTTTCTTGCTCTTGATGTCTTGTACGCCACCACCTTCTTGCCTTCTTTCCAAGTTGGGTTGCACGGTCTCAAGAGGAACACAGGCCAAAGCCGACACCTCCTTTGTCCCTCCATCGTTCAACATTCTCCAAGACATCCTTTCTAAGCGTGCATAACCCTTTGCTCATCTTTAGTCAACTACCTTTTTAGAAGCCTACCCACTTGATCTGCAAGTTAACAAATCTGGAAATAGTACTGTTATGAAAAATGCTACCATTCCTATTATGAAAAATATGTTTGCATGCTACTATTGCAAAATCTGACCTTCCTATTTTCAAAATAAAGTTAGTTCCTACTCCTTCCTAGCATTTTCATGATTGTTCCATCTAGTAGCCTACAATTGCATGTTACTATTGCAAATCCGCAAAAGGAAAGACAAATCTACAACAAAAATTCTATTACTTCACTAATTCAAGATTTTTTTGCTGGTTTTCGTAAATCAAATTTGCTCATACTTTCTTATTCATTCCATGTTACTGTTGCAATAGTGAAACGAATAAAATAGATCTAGGGAGGAAACATCTAGTCTTTTCTTTTCTATTCTTTTCAAAGGTTTCCAAATATAAAAATAAATTAAGCATTATACTTCCCTAATTCAAGAATTTTTTTGCCAGTTTCTGTAAATCAAATTTGCTCATACTCATTGCTATTCATTCCATGCTACTGTTGCAATAGTGAAATGAATAAAATAGATATAGGATGGAAACATCTAATCATTTGTTTTCTATTCTTTTTAAGGGTCTCCAAATATAAAAATAAATTAAGCACTATATATTGTTAACATTATTTTTGACCTGATCATATCCCGATTGCGTAACCAGATTTTCTCAGTATTTGACATGATTATCCCAATTGCAAAAACATATTTTCTCTTAGTTTTTTTACCATTGTTGTTGCTATTTTCTTAATTGTACATGACTGTTACTAATCCAAAAACTCATATAGAACATGATTATGTATGCTTGTTTGACAAGCAGATTTTTTTGCTTACTATTTAGGCCCTTTACGCAGCCGTTTCCAATGCTACCCCAGACGTCCTGGCTATATGCTGCATATTGATGTTGCCTTGGGAATACTTGTTGCACTCCATGGAGCCATCACCGTTCTCGACGTGGCCCCAACCATCCACTCGAAGACTACTGACAAACCCTTGCCCGACATTGCCAAAACCGGCCACAAGTACTTTAACAAGTTGTTAAAGGAACAAAATCGTATAGGGTCTAATAAAAAGGTATGCATATCTTGTGTATGATTTGAATATATCAGTTACGTTCAGGCTAAACTCCTTAATGGAGAAAGCTGAAGGGTGATGGCAATTAAGTCTGTGTGTTTGTTTGCTCAAGTCAACTCCCCAAAAATATGAACTCGCAAACACAGGACACCATGAACTATAAAAAGACACCATCTAATGCATGTGACCACCAGCCTAGCTACTGCCCCAAGTGTCCTCTGGATCGCAACTTACGGAAACATCATCAAGGTAGGGAAAAGTAAGATTACCAAATCTACAACGCTTTGATCCGATAATGAGGACCTCAGCGATATCCCATTAATGTTACCCTAGAGCGGTTGAAACATAGAGACTGACAAAGACTGGGCAATATTGGCGGCGGCGTGGTACCGAGCCTTCAAACCTTAGGTGTCAAATAGGCAGAATCTCTGTCAAGATAGCAACGATACCTATTATAAAGAAAATTATGTACAATAACAACTCTCAATAATCATACATTACCAATTTGTATCACTCCATCAACAACCTGATATTACCATGCATGTTCGTCGTGATGCTTCTGTGCACCATCGTTCACTTGTCCTCTTACAGGTTTGTTGTGAATTCTGAGTTGGGACCATGTTATCTTCTCCAACAGCCCCTCCATGGTCTCGTATGTGCCCTGATGAACATAAAATTTTAAGCAAGATATACTAAATTATCAGCCATGATGCTAGAATGATTAGGAAGATTGTTAAGTGTGTGGCACCTAGAAGAGCGATGAATGCTTCAGATCGTCGAGCCATCTTTGATTTCCTTTCGTGCATGTCAGATGCAAACCTTTATTTCTTCCGCACTCTCACCTAATATCGGTTAGTAAAAGTTAAAGGGAAACTCAATCCCTTGGCACTGAAAATTGCAACCAATATTTCAATATGCCGAATTTAATATAAATGTTTGGCTACAGAGTTCAAATACAGTAGGGATAGCCTTATCTGCCATGTGACTTCTCAAGCGCCGGGCTATATTCATATGACAAAACAAATGAAATTTTGATTTCCTTGCATGAAAACTGCCAGAACTAGTAGGCCTAGAGACAACACCGTACAACATGATTAGTTGTTTCAGAGTTCAATTTCAGTATGCATGAGTACATGCATGAATTCCAAATACCAATACACACCACGTGCTAGAACGGACAATATATTTCTTACCCTTGGAGACTACATATACACAATGCTAAAATGTACACAACATAGGCAGAAATACCTCGATAACTTGAGAGCCCTGGGAATCACCCTGTGAAGGAAACCACGGATGAAAAAACCTACTTAGTGTGTGTACGTTAGTCAAGAAGAGCACATGTGCAAGAAGCGGAGAACTCATGCAGAAGGAAAAGTTGTATACAGACGTACCCTATGACACAGCGGCTGTCGTGGAGCACTGTTTGCTTCTCCACGTGCTCATCCATGCATGTCTCCACCACCGCCTTGCGCCTGGTGTTGTCACTGTAGAACAAGAGCTGCAGCAGGTACAGGAACCTCAACATCAGCAGGAAATTGTGATTTTCCTGTGCAAGTTGATTCAATCACACAACTTCTTATATGGTCCAGATGTCAGTTTCAGGATCGAAAATGAGAAGAATACGTACAAAAGAACTCATTCAAGACAAGAACTAAACTGAAAAAGAAGTGTTTAGTGCTAATCTCTAAAAACTACATAAGTGAAATTTGGAATACCAAAAAAGTAGTTGCAAACTAAAAAAAGCAGCCAGAAGTTCAGCTGCAGCATCCTACCAATGGCCAATTCACCATATGCATCATCCCAATTAACAAAGACGAAATTAGCAATACAAATGCAACATAACTTGGTAATAGCTTGTTTGAAAAATAACACAAATAACTCAACGATGGTGAAACTAATGCAAATGTTAACCAATATGGAGGAGTGTAGGAACCTTCTTTAGGTGTTCAGATTGCAATAGGTAGTCAGGTTCATCGTCATCATCCGAGTCCTGTCGTGGGATCCGCAAGTTGCATCTTCTGTGTTGGTGACATCATCATCAAAAAGAACTATCTGATCCTCACCATAAGACCAACCAGGAAACATCTAGTGATTCGATCAAAAAAATTCAAGAACCTGAAAATACAAGGACGACCATCCATATCAGGGTGTGGCAATAATCTACTCATCCTTGCTATCATCAAGCAAAAGAAAATAAACCTTGAAGTTGCACAAACAACTACGATCATCAGGCGCAAGAAAATAAAGCTTGAAGATACATGAATATTAACTACCTTACAGAGGCAATTTGGTTCATTTAAAACCATCATTCGTAAATCAGAACAGTAGTTGGGAGAAAAAAATATCCATGCAATTCACCACACAAGTGCGCAAGCAAAGTAGTAGGTACTCACATTCAGACATTGGTATCTCAACAACATCAAGCTACCCACCATAAAGAGCCTAAGATGAGCTTTCCCTACCATTAAAGAAAAGAGTGAATCAGAAAGTTGCACCCTCAAATCATGTCCATGAAGGTAAATCTATCCCCCAAGATTCATTCCCAATTATGGGTTTCATACATACAAATCGCAGGGGCACAAATCAAACTATACGCTGTCCAAACCAGGAAGAATACAGGGTATGAAATGGAGAGTAGGAAGCTCACCTGAGATTGAGAATCTATAGACAAGATGTGTTGGAAATATGCCCTAGAGGCAATAATAAAAGTGTTATTATTATATTTCTTTGTTCATGATAATAGTCTTTTATTCATGCTATAACTGTATTATCCGGAAATCGTAATACACGTGTGAATACATAGACCACAATATGTCCCTAGTGAGCCTCTAGTTGACTAGCTCGTTGTGATCAACAGATAGTCATGGTTTCCTGGCTATGGACATTGGATGTCGTTGATAACGGGATCACATCATTAGGAGAATGATGTGATGGACAAGACCCAATCCTAAGCATAGCACAAAGATCGTGTAGTTCGTTTGCTAGAGCTTTGCCAATGTCAAGTATCTCTTCCTTTGACCATGAGAGCGTGTAACTCCTGGATACCGTAGGAGTGCTTTGGGTGTATCAAACGTCACAACGTAACTGGGTGACTATAAAGGTGCACTACAGGTATCTCCGAAAGTATCTATTGTTTTATGCGGATCGAGACTGGGATTTGTCACTCCGTGTAAACGGAAAGGTATCTCTGGGCCCACTCGGTAGGACATCATCATAATGTGCACAATGTGACCAAGGGGTTGATCACGGGATGATGTGTTACGGAACGAGTAAAGAGACTTGCCGGTAACGAGATTGAACAAGGTATCGGTATACCGACGATCGAATCTCGGGCAAGTAAAATACCGCTAGACAAAGGGAATTGTATACGGGATCGATTGAGTCCTTGAAATCGTGGTTCATCCGATGAGATCATCGTGGAACATGTGGGAGCCAACATGGGTATCCAGATCCCGCTGTTGGTTATTGACCGGAGAACGTCTCGGTCATGTCTGCATGTCTCCCGAACCCGTAGGGTCTACACACTTAAGGTTCGATGACGCTAGGGTTATAAAGGAAGCTTGTATGTGGTTACTGAATGTTGTTCGGAGTCCCGTATGAGATCTCGGACGTCACGAGGAGTTCCGGAATGGTCCGGAGGTAAAGATTTATATATAGGAGGTCCTGTTTCGGCCATCGGGACAAGTTTCGGGGTCATCGGTATTGTACCGGGACCACCGGAAGGGTCCCGGGGGCCCACCGGGTGGGGCCACCTGCCCCGGGGGGCCACATGGGCTGTAGGGGGTGCGCCTTGGCCTACATGGGCCAAGGGCACCAGCCCCTAGAGGCCCATGCGCCGAGATATAGGAAAAAGGGGAGAGTCCTAAAGGGGGAGAGGCCCATGCGCCGAGATTATGTCGTAAGCTCGCGCTTTAGTTTCACTGTTTTAGATATGTTCCTAGAGAAAATATAGTTTGAAAGTTGATAGTAGCGATTATGCGATCAGTAGAAAGCTTATGTCCTTAATGCACCGCTCAGTGTGCTGAACCCCAAACGTCGTTTGTGGATGTTGTGAACATCGGACATACACGTTTTGATAACTACGTGATAGTTCAGTTAAATGGTTTAGAGTATAGGCACCAAAGACGTTTTCGAAACGTCGCGGAACATATGAGATGTTTCGAGGGCTGAAATTGGGATTTCAGGCTCGTGCCCACGTCAAGAGGTATGAGACCTCCGGCGATTTTCTTAGCCTGCAAACTAAGGGAGAAAAGCTCAATCGTTGAGCTTGTGCTCAGATTGTCTGAGTGCAACAATCACTTGAATCAAGTGGGAGTTAATCTTCCAGATGAGATAGTGATGTTTCCCCAAAGTCATTGCCACCAAGCTGCTAGAGCTTCGTGATGAACTATAACAAATCAGGGATAGATATGATGATCCTTGAGGTATTCGTGATGTTTGACACCGCGAAAGTAGAAATCAAGAAGGAGCATCAATTGTTGATGGTTGGTGAAACCACTAGTTTCAAGAAGGGCAAGGGCAAGAAGGGATACTTCATGAAACGGCAAATCAGCTGCTGCTCTAGTGAAGAAACCCAAGGTTGAACCCAAACCCGAGACTAAGTGCTTCTGTGATAAGGGGAATAGCCGCTGGAGCAAGATTACCCTAGATACTTGGTAGATGAGAAGGCTGGCAAGGTCGATAGAAGTATATTGGATATACATTATGTTAATGTGTACTTTACTAGTACTCCTAGTAGCACCAGGGTATTAGATACCGGTTCGGTTGCTAAGTGTTAGTAACTCGAAATAAAAGCTACGGAATAAAACGGAGACTAGCTAAAGGTGAGCTGACGATACGTGTTGGAAGTGTTTCCAAGTTTGATGTGATCTAACATCGCACGCTCCCTCTACCATCAAGATTAGTATTAAACCTGAATAAGTGCTCTTGCACCTAAAGGAATGGTTTATTGAATTTTGATCGTAGGGATACACATTTTCATGCCAAAAGATATAAGATAGTAATGACAGTACCACTTACTTGTGGCACTGGCATGTAAGTCATAATGGTATAAAACGCATGAAGAAGCTCCATGTTGATGGATCTTTGGACTCACTCGTTTTAGAAAAGTTTGAGACATGCGAACCATGTCTATTGGTGTATACGCATGAAGAAACTCCATGCAGATGGATCGTTTGGACTCACTTGATTATGAATCACTTGAGATATGCAAATCATACCACATGGGCAAGATGACTGAAAAGCCTCGTTTTCAGTAAGATGGAACAAGATAGAAACTTGTTGGAAGTAACACATTTTGATGTGTGCAGTCGAATGAGTGCTGAGGCATGCAGTGAATATCATTATGTTCTTACTTCACAGATGATTCGAGTAAATGTTGAGTATATTTACTTGATGAAACACAAGTCTGAATTATTGAATGGTTCAAGTAATTTCAGAGTGAAGTAGCAGATCATTGTGACAAGAGGATAAAATGTCTATGATATGATCATAGAGATGAATATCTGAGTTACGAGTTTTGGCACACAATTAAGACATTGTGGAAATTGTTTCGCAATTAATACCGCCTGGAACACCATAATGTGATGGTGTGTCCGAACATCATAGTTGCACCCTATTGGATATGGTGCATACCATGATGTCTCTTATCGAACTACCACTATCGTTCATGGGTTAGGCATTAGAGACAACCACATTCACTTTAAATAGGGCACCACAAAATTCCGTTGAGACGACACCGTTTAGAGAAACCTAAGTTGTCGTTTCTTAAAAGTTTGGGGCTGCGACGCTTATATGAAAAAGTTTCAGGTTGATAAGCTCGAACCCAAAGCGGATAAAATGCATCTTCATAGGAAACCCAAAACAGTTGGGTATACCTCCTAATTCAGATCCGAAAGCAATATGGATTGTTTCTAGAATCGGGTCCTTTCTCGAGGAAAAGTTTCTCTTGAAAGAATTGAGTGGGAGGATGGTGGAGGCTTGATGAGGTTATTGAACCGTCTCTTCAACTAGTGTGTGACGGGGCACAGGGAGTTGTTCCTGTGGCGCCTACACCAATTGAAGTGGAAGCTTATGATATCGATCATGAAACTTCAGATCAAGTCACTCCCAAACCTCGTAGGATGACAAGGATGCGTACTACTTCAGAGTGGTACGTAATCCTGTCTTGAAGGTCATGTTGCTAGACAACAATGAACCTACGAGCTATGGAGAAGCGATGGTGGGCCCGAATTCCGACAAATGGTTATAAGCCATGAAATCCGAGATAGTATCCATATATCAGAACAAAGCATGGACTTTGATGGACTTGCCCGATGATCGGCAATCCATTGAGATAAATGGATCTTTTAAGAAGAAGACGGACATGGATGGTAATGTCACCATTAAGAAAGCTCGACTTGTCGTTAAGATGTTTTCCGACAAGTTCAAGGAGTTGACTACGATGGGAATTTCTCACTAGTAGCGATGCTAAGAGTCTGTTAGAATTATGTTAGCGATCACTGCATTATTTATGAAATCTTGCAGATAGGATGTCAAAACATTGTTTCCTCGACGATTTTGAGGAAAGGTTGTATGTGATACAACCGGAAGGTTTTGTCAATCCTGAAAGATGCTAATAAGTATGCAAAGCTCCAGCAATCCTTCTGAGGACTGGAGTAAGCATCTCGGAGTTGCAATGTGCGCTTTGATGAGATGATCAAAGATTTTGGTGTATACAAAGTTTATGAGAAACTTGTATTTCCAAAGAAGTGAGTGGGAGCACTATAGAATTTCTGATGAGTATATGTTGTTGACATATTGATGATCAGAAATGATGTAGAATTTCTGTAAAGCATATAGGGTTGTTTGAAAAGTGTTTTTCAATGGAAAACCTGGATTAGGCTACTTGAACAATAAGCATCAAGATCTATAAGATAGATCAAAATGCTTAATAATACTTTCAAATGAGCACATACCTTGACATGATCTTGAAGGTGTTCAAGATGGATCAGTCAAAGAAGAAGTTCTTGCCTGAATTGTAAGGTACAAAGTTAAGACTTAAAGCTCGACCTCAGCAGAAAAGAGAGAAAGGACGAAGGTCGTCCCCTATGCTTTAGACGTAGGCTCTTCAGTATGCTATGCTGTGTACCGCACCTGAAGTGTGCCTTGCCATGAGTCAGTCAAGGGGTACAAGAGTGATCCAAGAATGGCTCACAGGACAGCGGTCAAAGTTATCCTTAGTAACTAGTGGACTAAGGAATTTTCTCGATTATGGAGGTGGTAAAAGAGTTCGTCGTAAAGGGTTATGTCGATGCAAGCTTGACACCTATCCGGATAGCTCTGAGTAGAGAGACCGGATACATATAATGGAGCAATAATTTAGAATAGCTCCAAGTAGAACAGTTATTTGGAATAGCTCCAAATAGAGCGTGGTAGCTGCATCTAGGAGATGGCATAGAGATTTGTAAAGCACACACGGATCTGAAAGGTTCAGACCCGTTGACTAAAAACCTCTATCACAAGCGGAACATGACCAAACCCCAGATCTCATTGAGTCTTGATCACATGATGATGTGAACTAGTTTAGTGACACTAGTAAACTCTTTGGATGTTGGTCACATGGTGATGTGACCTGTCAGTGTTAATCACATGGTGATGTGAACTAGATTATTGACTCTAGTGCAAGTGGGAGACTGTTGGAAATATACCCTAGAGGCAATAATAAAAGTGTTATTATTATATTTCTTTGTTCATGATAATAGTCTTTTATTCATGCTATAACTGTATTATCCGGAAATCGTAATACACGTGTGAATACATAGACCACAATATGTCCCTAGTGAGCCTCTATTTGACTAGCTCGTTGTGATCAACAGATAGTCATGGTTTCCTGGCTATGGACATTGGATGTCGTTGATAACGGGATCACATCATTAGGAGAATGATGTGATGGACAAGACCCAATCCTAAGCAAGCACAAAGATCGTGTAGTTCGTTTGCTAGAGCTTTGCCAATGTCAAGTATCTCTTCCTTTGACCATGAGAGCGTGTAACTCCTGGATACCGTAGGAGTGCTTTGGGTGTATCAAACGTCACAACGTAACTGGGTGACTATAAAGGTGCACTACAGGTATCTCCGAAAGTATCTATTGTTTTATGCGGATCGAGACTGGGATTTGTCACTCCGTGTAAACGGAAAGGTATCTCTGGGCCCACTCGGTAGGACATCATCATAATGTGCACAATGTGACCAAGGGGTTGATCACAGGATGATGTGTTACGGAACGAGTAAAGAGACTTGCCGGTAACGAGATTGAACAAGGTATCGGTATACCGACGATCGAATCTCGGGCAAGTAAAATACCGCTAGACAAAGGGAATTGTATACGGGATCGATTGAGTCCTTGACATCGTGGTTCATCCGATGAGATCATCGTGGAACATGTGGGAGCCAACATGGGTATCCAGATCCCGCTGTTGGTTATTGACCGGAGAACGTCTCGGTCATGTCTGCATGTCTCCCGAACCCGTAGGGTCTACACACTTAAGGTTCGATGACGCTAGGGTTATAAAGGAAGCTTGTATGTGGTTACCGAATGTTGTTCGGAGTCCCGGATGAGATCCCGGACGTCACGAGGAGTTCCGAAATGGTCCGGAGGTAAAGATTTATATATAGGAGGTCCTGTTTCGGCCATCGGGACAAGTTTCGGGGTCATCGGTATTGTACCGGGACCACCGGAAGGGTCCCGGGGGTCCACCGGGTGGGGCCACCTGCCCCGGGGGGCCACATGGGCTGTAGGGGGTGCGCCTTGGCCTACATGGGCCAAGGGCACCAGCCCCTAGAGGCCCATGCGCCAAGATATAGGAAAAAGGGGAGAGTCCTAAAGGGGGAAGGCACCTCCGAGGTGCCTTGGGGAGGATGGACTCCTCCCCCCTTCTTAGCCGCACCCCTTCCTTGGAGGAAGGGGCAAGGCTGCGCCTCCCCCCTCTCCCCTGCCCCTATATATAGTGGAGGGGAGGGAGGGCATCCATACCTGAGCCCTTGGCGCCTCCCTCCCTCCCGTGACACCTCCTCCTCTCCCGTAGGTGCTTGGCGAAGCCCTGCAGGATTGCCACGCTCCTCCATCACCACCACGCCGTTGTGCTGCTGCTGGATGGAGTCTTCCTCAACCTCTCCCTCTCTCCTTGCTGGAACAAGGCGTGGGAGACATCGTCGAGCTGTACGTGTGTTGAACGCGGAGGTGTCGTCCGTTCGGCACTAAGATCTCCGGTGATTTGGATCACGACGAGTACGACTCCTTCAACCCCGTTCTCTTGAACGCTTCCGCTTAGCGATCTACAAGGGTATGTAGATGCACTCTCCTTCTACTCGTAGCTGGTTTCTCCATAGATAGATCTTGGTGACGCGTAGGAAAATTTTGAATTTCTGCTACGTTCCCCAACAGTGGCATCATGAGCTAGGTCTATTGCGTAGATTCTTTGCACGAGTAGAACACAAAGTAGTTGTGGGCGTTGATGTTGTTCAATATGCTTACCGTTACTAGTCCAATCTTGTTTCGACGGTATTGTGGGATGAAGCGGCCCGGACCGACCTTACACGTACTCTTACGTGAGACAGGTTCCACCGATTGACATGCACTTGGTGCATAAGGTGGCTAGCGGGTGCCAGTCTCTCCCACTTTAGTCGGAACGGATTCGATGAAAAGGGTCCTTATGAAGGGTAAATAGCAATTGGCATATCACGTTGTGGTTTTGCGTAGGTAAGAAACGTTCTTGCTAGAAACCCATAGCAGCCACGTAAAACATGCAACAACAATTAGAAGACGTCTAACTTGTTTTTGCAGGGTATGTCATGTGATGTGATATGGCCAAAAGGATGTGATGAATGATATATATGTGATGTATGAGATTGATCATGTTCTTGTAATAGTAATCACAACTTGCATGTCGATGAGTATGACAACCGGCAGGAGCCATAGGAGTTGTCTTTATTTATTGTATGACCTGTGTGTCATTGAAGAACGCCATGTAACTTACTTTTCTTTATTGCTAAACGCGTTAGCCATAGAAGTAGAAGTAGTCGTTGGCGTGACAACTTCATGAAGACACGATGATGGAGATCATGGTGTCAAGCCGGTGACAAGATGATCATGGAGCCCCGAAGATGGAGATCAATGGAGCTATATGATATTGGCCATATCATGTCACAACTATATAATTGCATGTGATGTTTATTATGATTATGCATCTTGTTTACTTAGGACGACGGTAGTAAATAAGATGATCCCTTACAAAATTTCAAGAAGTGTTCTCCCCTAACTGTGCACCGTTGCTACAGTTCGTCGCTTCTAAGCACCACGTGATGATCGGGTGTGATGGATTCTTACGTTCACATACAACGGGTGTAAGACAGTTTTACACAGCGAAAACACTTAGGGTTAACTTGACGAGCCTAGCATGTACAGACATGGCCTCGGAACACGGAGACCGAAAGGTCGAGCATGAGTCGTATGGTAGATACGATCAACATGAAGATGTTCACCGATGATGACTAGTCCGTCTCACGTGATGATCGGACACGGCCTAGTTGACTCGGATCATGTGATCACTTAGATGACCAGAGGGATGTCTATCTAAGTGGGAGTTCATAAGATGAACTTAATTATCTTGAACATAGTCAAAAGACCTTTTTGCATATTATGTCGTAAGCTCGCGCTTTAGTTTCACTGTTTTAGATATGTTCCTAGAGAAAATATAGTTTGAAAGTTGATAGTAGCGATTATGCGATCAGTAGAAAGCTTATGTCCTTAATGCACCGCTCAGTGTGCTGAACCCCAAACGTCGTTTGTGGATGTTGTGAACATCGGACATACACGTTTTGATAACTACGTGATAGTTCAGTTAAATGGTTTAGAGTATAGGCACCAAAGACGTTTTCGAAACGTCGCGGAACATATGAGATGTTTCGAGGGCTGAAATTGGGATTTCAGGCTCGTGCCCACGTCAAGAGGTATGAGACCTCCGGCGATTTTCTTAGCCTGCAAACTAAGGGAGAAAAGCTCAATCGTTGAGCTTGTGCTCAGATTGTCTGAGTGCAACAATCACTTGAATCAAGTGGGAGTTAATCTTCCAGATGAGATAGTGATGTTTCCCCAAAGTCATTGCCACCAAGCTGCTAGAGCTTCGTGATGAACTATAACAAATCAGGGATAGATATGATGATCCTTGAGGTATTCGTGATGTTTGACACCGCGAAAGTAGAAATCAAGAAGGAGCATCAATTGTTGATGGTTGGTGAAACCACTAGTTTCAAGAAGGGCAAGGGCAAGAAGGGATACTTCATGAAACGGCAAATCAGCTGCTGCTCTAGTGAAGAAACCCAAGGTTGAACCCAAACCCGAGACTAAGTGCTTCTGTGATAAGGGGAATAGCCGCTGGAGCAAGATTACCCTAGATACTTGGTAGATGAGAAGGCTGGCAAGGTCGATAGAAGTATATTGGATATACATTATGTTAATGTGTACTTTACTAGTACTCCTAGTAGCACCAGGGTATTAGATACCGGTTCGGTTGCTAAGTGTTAGTAACTCGAAATAAAAGCTACGGAATAAAACGGAGACTAGCTAAAGGTGAGCTGACGATACGTGTTGGAAGTGTTTCCAAGTTTGATGTGATCTAACATCGCACGCTCCCTCTACCATCAAGATTAGTATTAAACCTGAATAAGTGCTCTTGCACCTAAAGGAATGGTTTATTGAATTTTGATCGTAGGGATACACATTTTCATGCCAAAAGATATAAGATAGTAATGACAGTACCACTTACTTGTGGCACTGGCATGTAAGTCATAATGGTATAAAACGCATGAAGAAGCTCCATGTTGATGGATCTTTGGACTCACTCGTTTTAGAAAAGTTTGAGACATGCGAACCATGTCTATTGGTGTATACGCATGAAGAAACTCCATGCAGATGGATCGTTTGGACTCACTTGATTATGAATCACTTGAGATATGCAAATCATACCACATGGGCAAGATGACTGAAAAGCCTCGTTTTCAGTAAGATGGAACAAGATAGAAACTTGTTGGAAGTAACACATTTTGATGTGTGCAGTCGAATGAGTGCTGAGGCATGCAGTGAATATCATTATGTTCTTACTTCACAGATGATTCGAGTAAATGTTGAGTATATTTACTTGATGAAACACAAGTCTGAATTATTGAATGGTTCAAGTAATTTCAGAGTGAAGTAGCAGATCATTGTGACAAGAGGATAAAATGTCTATGATATGATCATAGAGATGAATATCTGAGTTACGAGTTTTGGCACACAATTAAGACATTGTGGAAATTGTTTCGCAATTAATACCGCCTGGAACACCATAATGTGATGGTGTGTCCGAACATCATAGTTGCACCCTATTGGATATGGTGCGTACCATGATGTCTCTTATCGAACTACCACTATCGTTCATGGGTTAGGCATTAGAGACAACCACATTCACTTTAAATAGGGCACCACAAAATTCCGTTGAGACGACACCGTTTAGAGAAACCTAAGTTGTCGTTTCTTAAAAGTTTGGGGCTGCGACGCTTATATGAAAAAGTTTCAGGTTGATAAGCTCGAACCCAAAGCGGATAAAATGCATCTTCATAGGAAACCCAAAACAGTTGGGTATACCTCCTAATTCAGATCCGAAAGCAATATGGATTGTTTCTAGAATCGGGTCCTTTCTCGAGGAAAAGTTTCTCTTGAAAGAATTGAGTGGGAGGATGGTGGAGGCTTGATGAGGTTATTGAACCGTCTCTTCAACTAGTGTGTGACGGGGCACAGGGAGTTGTTCCTGTGGCGCCTACACCAATTGAAGTGGAAGCTTATGATATCGATCATGAAACTTCAGATCAAGTCACTCCCAAACCTCGTAGGATGACAAGGATGCGTACTACTTCAGAGTGGTACGTAATCCTGTCTTGAAGGTCATGTTGCTAGACAACAATGAACCTACGAGCTATGGAGAAGCGATGGTGGGCCCGAATTCCGACAAATGGTTATAAGCCATGAAATCCGAGATAGTATCCATATATCAGAACAAAGCATGGACTTTGATGGACTTGCCCGATGATCGGCAATCCATTGAGATAAATGGATCTTTTAAGAAGAAGATGGACATGGATGGTAATGTCACCATTAAGAAAGCTCGACTTGTCGTTAAGATGTTTTCCGACAAGTTCAAGGAGTTGACTACGATGGGAATTTCTCACTAGTAGCGATGCTAAGAGTCTGTTAGAATTATGTTAGCGATCACTGCATTATTTATGAAATCTTGCAGATAGGATGTCAAAACATTGTTTCCTCGACGATTTTGAGGAAAGGTTGTATGTGATACAACCGGAAGGTTTTGTCAATCCTGAAAGATGCTAATAAGTATGCAAAGCTCCAGCAATCCTTCTGAGGACTGGAGTAAGCATCTCGGAGTTGCAATGTGCGCTTTGATGAGATGATCAAAGATTTTGGTGTATACAAAGTTTATGAGAAACTTGTATTTCCAAAGAAGTGAGTGGGAGCACTATAGAATTTCTGATGAGTATATGTTGTTGACATATTGATGATCAGAAATGATGTAGAATTTCTGTAAAGCATATAGGGTTGTTTGAAAAGTGTTTTTCAATGGAAAACCTGGATTAGGCTACTTGAACAATAAGCATCAAGATCTATAAGATAGATCAAAATGCTTAATAATACTTTCAAATGAGCACATACCTTGACATGATCTTGAAGGTGTTCAAGATGGATCAGTCAAAGAAGAAGTTCTTGCCTGAATTGTAAGGTACAAAGTTAAGACTTAAAGCTCGACCTCAGCAGAAAAGAGAGAAAGGACAAAGGTCGTCCCCTATGCTTTAGACGTAGGCTCTTCAGTATGCTATGCTGTGTACCGCACCTGAAGTGTGCCTTGCCATGAGTCAGTCAAGGGGTACAAGAGTGATCCAAGAATGGCTCACAGGACAGCGGTCAAAGTTATCCTTAGTAACTAGTGGACTAAGGAATTTTCTCGATTATGGAGGTGGTAAAAGAGTTCGTCGTAAAGGGTTATGTCGATGCAAGCTTGACACCTATCCGGATAGCTCTGAGTAGAGAGACCGGATACATATAATGGAGCAATAATTTAGAATAGCTCCAAGTAGAACAGTTATTTGGAATAGCTCCAAATAGAGCGTGGTAGCTGCATCTAGGAGATGGCATAGAGATTTGTAAAGCACACACGGATCTGAAAGGTTCAGACCCGTTGACTAAAAACCTCTATCACAAGCGGAACATGACCAAACCCCAGATCTCATTGAGTCTTGATCACATGATGATGTGAACTAGTTTAGTGACACTAGTAAACTCTTTGGATGTTGGTCACATGGTGATGTGACCTGTCAGTGTTAATCACATGGTGATGTGAACTAGATTATTGACTCTAGTGCAAGTGGGAGACTGTTGGAAATATACCCTAGAGGCAATAATAAAAGTGTTATTATTATATTTCTTTGTTCATGATAATAGTCTTTTATTCATGCTATAACTGTATTATCCGGAAATCGTAATACACGTGTGAATACATAGACCACAATATGTCCCTAGTGAGCCTCTATTTGACTAGCTCGTTGTGATCAACAGATAGTCATGGTTTCCTGGCTATGGACATTGGATGTCGTTGATAACGGGATCACATCATTAGGAGAATGATGTGATGGACAAGACCCAATCCTAAGCATAGCACAAAGATCGTGTAGTTCGTTTGCTAGAGCTTTGCCAATGTCAAGTATCTCTTCCTTTGACCATGAGAGCGTGTAACTCCTGGATACCGTAGGAGTGCTTTGGGTGTATCAAACGTCACAACGTAACTGGGTGACTATAAAGGTGCACTACAGGTATCTCCGAAAGTATCTATTGTTTTATGCGGATCGAGACTGGGATTTGTCACTCCGTGTAAACGGAAAGGTATCTCTGGGCCCACTCGGTAGGACATCATCATAATGTGCACAATGTGACCAAGGGGTTGATCACGGGATGATGTGTTACGGAACGAGTAAAGAGACTTGCCGGTAACGAGATTGAACAAGGTATCGGTATACCGACGATCGAATCTCGGGCAAGTAAAATACCGCTAGACAAAGGGAATTGCATACGGGATCGATTGAGTCCTTGACATCGTGGTTCATCCGATGAGATCATCGTGGAACATGTGGGAGCCAACATGGGTATCCAGATCCCGCTGTTGGTTATTGACCGGAGAACGTCTCGGTCATGTCTGCATGTCTCCCGAACCCGTAGGGTCTACACACTTAAGGTTCGATGACGCTAGGGTTATAAAGGAAGCTTGTATGTGGTTACCGAATGTTGTTCGGAGTCCCGGATGAGATCCCGGACGTCACGAGGAGTTCCGAAATGGTCCGGAGGTAAATATTTATATATAGGAGGTCCTGTTTCGGCCATCGGGACAATTTTCGGGGTCATCGGTATTGTACCGGGACCACCGGAAGGGTCCCGGGGGTCCACCGGGTGGGGCCACCTGCCCCGGGGGGCCACATGGGCTGTAGGGGGTGCGCCTTGGCCTACATGGGCCAAGGGCACCAGCCCCTAGAGGCCCATGCGCCAAGATATAGGAAAAAGGGGAGAGTCCTAAAGGGGGAAGGCACCTCCGAGGTGCCTTGGGGAGGATGGACTCCTCCCCCCTTCTTAGCCGCACCCCTTCCTTGGAGGAAGGGGCAAGGCTGCGCCTCCCCCCTCTCCCCTGCCCCTATATATAGTGGAGGGGAGGGAGGGCATCCATACCTGAGCCCTTGGCGCCTCCCTCCCTCCCGTGACACCTCCTCCTCTCCCGTAGGTGCTTGGCGAAGCCCTGCAGGATTGCCACGCTCCTTCATCACCACCACGCCGTTGTGCTGCTGCTGGATGGAGTCTTCCTCAACCTCTCCCTCTCTCCTTGCTGGATCAAGGCGTGGGAGACATCGTCGAGCTGTACGTGTGTTGAACGCGGAGGTGCCGTCCGTTCGGCACTAAGATCTCCGGTGATTTGGATCACGACGAGTACGACTCCTTCAACCCTGTTCTCTTGAACGCTTCCGCTTAGCGATCTACAAGGGTATGTAGATGCACTCTCCTTCTACTCGTAGCTGGTTTCTCCATAGATAGATCTTGGTGACGCGTAGGAAAATTTTGAATTTCTGCTACGTTCCCCAACAAGATGACCTAGGCGAAGCTCGGCTGATGCACTCCTATGGCCATCCCCACCTCACCCACATCCCTTCCCCTTGCGCCCTCTGTAGCTGAGTCGTGATTCGCCGCTGCCTCGGACGGGGGCGACAACAAGCAAGGGTCAGTGTTCTTGGATGCAACCAGCGACAGAGGCGAGTCTGGTTGGACATGGGCGGCGGCGGCAACGAGTCCGGCGTTGAAGCTCCAATTTGTCGGCAGCGTGGTCGTTGCTGCAATGCATGCTCGGCTACATCCGTTCGATTTTCGGCAGTGTGCACCTACTGTGTGTTCATCCGATTACCGCAGTGCGCGTGTTGCGGCTTTGCCTGCATGCGTCTGATTTCCAGTCGTGCTCCATGCTGCTCCGTGCTGTCATGCACGTTGTTGCGTGCTAGTTCCTATATGTGTGCTCTGCACTAGTTGCTATGTGTGTGCTCTGCACTTCTTTGTGTGTGCGCTGTGCAATTCAACACTTCCACCATCCAAACAAGATTTGGAATTGTTGCTCCTCATGAATTCCAAGTGTTGAATGCATGCACATCCAAACACTAAAATTGATATTGAACCTCAATGTCAATGTCATGGATATTTGGCATTGGAGCCAATTCAATGCCAAGCTCTTGAATGTCTACATCCAAACGGAGCGTTAGTTTTCATTAGGACCCCGCTACCACGGGAGGGTAGGACAAAAGATGTCATGTAAGTTCTTTTCCGTAAGCACGTATGACTATATACAGAATACATGCCTACATTATATTGATGAATTGGAGGTAGTTCTGTGTCACCCTAGGTTATGACTCCTACATGATGAATGTTATCCAACACAATTATCATTGCCAATCCATTGCCTACGAGCTTTTCGCATATTGATCTTTGCTAAGTTACTTTGCCATTGTCACTATTACAATTAGGAGTGGGCATTTTAACCGAAGACCAAATTACCGAACCGAAAAAATCAGGACCGAAGCCGAATAGATGAAACCAAAAAAAAAACAGTACTAAATTCGATCAGCTACGCTAGACAACCGGAATTAGCTCGGTTAGTTCGGTTTTAATCCTTTGTTAACCGAAAGGACCGATGACACAGAATAAACTAGTACAGGCCAACTCCATGCACTAGTCTGTAGCCCACTAGCGACTAGTCACATGCGTTCATTTAGGCCTTGGCAAATTCACCGGACTGCAGACAACACATCTTATCCACAGACCGTGCAGGTTGAGGCACCACAAGATCTAGCAGCCACCAGGCAGCCGCACCGCTCCTGCTTGATCCCGGCGATTGGCGTCGGCACCGGCATCATGACATATACTCCCCTTCTTCTCGTCCACAGCACCCGCGTCCACCTCGAACTGCAACCGACGCTCCGCCTTGGCTAACCAGCAACACGCCTATGACCCCTACTTTGCGAGCACCGACTAGCTAGCTCAATCTATTTTTCCGAGCTGCTCGTACAGCCACATCTCCTCTTCCATTCGTCTGTCATATGCCTATTTTTGAAGATTTTTTGGTTGCTTCTGTCCATTGACAACCGGTGCCTCTGTTCATCTGGTGTTCGGTCAGAAACAGAGCACCGAACCGAAACGTCGGTCCACCGAATCCTCGGTTCCCAGATTTTCAGAAGACCGATCGGTTGTCATTTAGTGGAAACTGAATTTCCTTTTTGACCGGAGAACCAAATCGATCGGTTCGGTTTAACCAAATGCCCAATCCTAATTACAATTACTACAAAACTGCTACTATTACTTTTGCCACCATTACCGTTACTTCCATACTACTTTGCTACTAAATACTTTGCTGCAGATATTAAGTCTTTCAGGTGTGGTTGAATTGACAACTCAACTGCTAATGATCGTGAATATTCTTTGGCTCCCCTCATGTCGAATCAATAAATTTGGGTTGAATACTCTGCCCTTGAAAACTGTTGCGATCCCCTATACTTGTGGGTCCTCACGACTCACTAATGATATGCAGATTCTTGATGGAAGAACCAATAGTATGGAAGCACAAGTGGCTAAAACTGCAGAGAGCCTAACTTTAATCCTAGCCAAGTTCGCAGGTAAACTAGAACCTAACCTGATGGAAGATGTAATGAGAATGAACGAAGAAAATGCAGAAGAGCTTGATAAAAGCCATGTGCCATAATATACTTATATAGTTGCAGACTTCCTGAAGATGATAGCAATGAAACACCCACCACCTGAGGTATCAAATGATGATGCATATAATGCACTTATTGATCATGTTAGAGCTAAGGTACGTGAGTTGGATGATGAAAGTAAAAAAGCTATGCAGTAAGTTACCCGCTAAGCAAGAAGATGCTTTTGAGCCTACTATTGGGATTTAGATTGGTTTGAATAAATTCAGTGCTTTATGTGATCTAAGTGCTAGTGTTTCGACTACCCTTAAGTCTGTTTATGATAGTCTCAATCTTGGTCCTTATGCCCCTACTGAGATTACGTTGAATATGGCCAATTCTAGTTTTACGCAAGTAGTAGGGATTAAGCAGAAGTACGACGCTCCTAACCCGTTCCTCCGCTCCTAACCCTACCCGCCCCTGTGCGGTGCCGCCGCACCGCACCGAAGCGCCCCCGCCGGCCGTCTCCCATTCACTCCAGCGCACACCCTCTCCTCGTCGCCGCCGCCGGGGCGTCACATGCATAGCCTGTGTGACACAACGACAGTGGTGGCGTTTCTCCTCGGCCAATGATTCGGTCAGGTCAGCAGCGGTCCGCGATGGTTGGATCTAAAGTAGTGCTGCAGGGAGGCGGCAGCGTTCGGCGTCGGGTCCAGCGACGGTGGCTTGGGCACCCGATCTAGGTTTAGATGGGCTTCGGGCGGGCTGCACTTGCTGATGTCGTGTACCGTCCCGTCAACAACATGCTGCCCCTAGGATTGACCCGCATCACGAGGACATCGGGGGCTCCGACCCTGGGCGTGGTGGTGGTGGCCGCCTCCTTCACCGGGATGGTCAGCCCTTGAGGCTGGGTGGTCGGATCTCCAGATCCATCATCTAGTCCCAGCTGCGAGTTGGGGAGACAGAGTTGCCGGTGAAAACCGAGCCGATGGCGGCGTCTTGCGCCGTTACCTTGATGAAGGCATCATCGTGTAACTTCTGTCGACCCACTCATGCTGCTTCGAGGGGAAACCCTAAGATCTGGTCATCCAGATCGGACAATGGCGGTCATGTGGTGTCGTTACTCTCTTGAGAGCATCGTTTATGGAGTAGCGCTGGAAGACAGAGCCAGGAGGTGGAGCGGCTAAGTCTTGCACGGAGCTTCGATGGAGATGTCAAGTCATGCCTGGCCGACAGGTGCTACACTGTGATATGCCTGGTCCGCAGGTGCTACGCACGACAGATCTTCTAGAGTCTTCGCGTCTGGATGAATGCATGTAGGCCGGTGGTGCTGTTGGGCGCCATGGTGGCGTCGACGGATGTCTGGACTGGCAAGGATGATGCAGATCTCTATCCTGAAGATGGGTCAGCGGTCCATGGATGATGGCGGCTTCTGGCTTCTAAAACGTGTGCATGTGATCTGCTTTTTAGGTCTGCTGCACCGGCTTTTGGTCCCGATACGTTAAGTGGATGGATCGGCGACGACACCTATTTTAGATATGGGGGGTGAGAGCACTCCACATTATCGAGTTTGTAGGCGTGAGTGGTGGCTTCGGATGACTTGATGTATTTTTTTGTCAGACATTTGTGGAATAATTAATAAAGATGGTTGTATGCATCGATTGATGTAGAGGTCGGGGGTTTAACCTCCTTCTCCAAAAAAATTTGGGGATTAAGCATGTTGTTATTGTTCAAATAAATGATAGCCATGTCATGATTAATCTTGTTATAATTGATATGCCTGAAGATCCCATTGCTCTTATAATCCTCGATAGATCTTTTATTAGGACCATAAAGGTTGTGATTAATGTGTTTGAGGAACATGTAAGAGTTGACCTACCTAAGGATCCTTTTGTGAGACATTTCCTCAGGAAACAAAAAATGAAGATATACACCGAAGACGACATTGTCGTCAATGCTCGAAGTTATGAGCTCGGTGTATTTGTACCCAAGTTATCATCACTGCGACCGAGTTATCCGACCGAAAACAAGCACTTAGTGGGAGGCAACCCACGCCAATAAGGTAGAAAAGTAACTTTTTGTTTTGGTTTCAATAAAAGAGTGTGGATGTTGTTGTCAAGGAAGATAATTTGAGAAGAGTTGTTCGAATGAGGCTTTTGTTTTGTGCAAAATTATCATGTTGTACTGACGTTTGGATGCTTGGAAATATGCCTATGTATTATGTTGGAACTAACACCCCAGAAATTAGAGAAAAAAGTGAAGTTTCGGAAGAAACAGAATAAAAGACGGCCTAATGTGCGACCGTGGACGTTGTATGGCTGGTCATATAAAATCCTGGCGGCTCCAACAAAAACACACCAGAGGCAACAAAGCGTTCGGCGGTGTTCCATGCGAGCATCTGAACTCGTATGAGTGGTCATATGAACTTTCGACACAAACAAAGAAGAAGTCCAAAGCATTTAACGACATTTCATGCGACCTTATAAGCTCGTGTGAGCGTATGAACTTTCTAGCAGGCTGAAGCAAAATGTTTTTGGAAAAGCACAAACATTTCTTTGAAAGAACGGGAACATTTTCTTCAAGTTCCAAACATTTTTCAATACGGGAACACAAATTTGAAATTTTGAACATTTTTTCAAAATTTGAACAAAAAGTTGAAATTCCAAAAGTTTTTCGAAATTTGCAAATTAAAAAAAAGGAAAAATCAAATCAAATTTGGAAGGAAAAAATAAAACATAAAAGAAGAGAAAGAAACAGAAAAGTAGAAATACAAACAAAACAAAGAAAAAAAAGGGAAAACAGGTCGGGCCATTCTTGGGCGCCCTATTCAAACCTCCAACTATTTGCCACCACGTGCGGCAAATAGGGTTTTCCCAGCTGCGTTATAAATTTTAAACCACCTCGCCCACTTCGCAGGGCCGCGCTTGCGTGTGACCCGCGTACAAAGTTATGTACAAATCGTTTTTCCTTTTGTGGCAGATGGGCACACAAAATGTTAAAATCACCTCAAATAACATTTCTGATAAAATGGGAACCTTTTTTCAAGTTCCGAATATCTTTCAATACAGGTACAAAAAATTATAATTCTGATATTTTTCTAACATTTGGAAAAATATCTAATTCTTTTGATAATTTTGAATTGACAAAAAAAGTGAAGAGAAAAAAGAAAAGGAAAAAAGGAAACAGAAAAAAGAAAAATGGAAATGAAACAAAGAAAAATAGGAAAATAGGCCGGCCCATTCTTGGACCCCCTGTGCCAAGCTCCAACTATTTGTCGCGACGTGCGGCAAATAGGTTTCTCCTAGTTGAGTGGGCAGGAAAATAAGGGGGGCTAGCTTCGTTGGGCCACAACACGCGTGGCCCATGTAAGGAATTCTGCACAATCCGTTTTTTCTTTCTAGCAAGCTGAATCACAATGTTTTCGGAAAACATAATTTTTTTATGAGAATCTTTGTTTTCAAGTTCCGAACATTTATAAATTTGAGAATAAAAATTTGGTTTTCTTTACATTTTTCCAAAATTTAAACAAACAATTGAAATTACAAAAAAACTTCGAATTTGCAAAAAAAGGAAATCATACTTGAAAGAGAAAATGAAAAATGAAGAAAAGAGAGAAAGGAACAGAAAAGAAAAAATAGAAACATAACAAAGACAAAAGGGAAACAGGTCGGGCCATTCTTGGGCGCCCTATGTGAACCGCAAACAATCTGTCGCAACAGTCAACAAATAGGGGTTTCCCAGCTGCGTGCTGATGAAAAATAATGTTGGTGAACGTAGTAATTTAAAAAAAATTCCTACGCACACGCAAGATCATGGTGATGCATAGCAACGAGAGGGGAGAGTGTCGTCCACGTACCCTCATAGACCGTTAAGAGGAAGCGTTATGACAACGCGGTTGATGTAGTCGTACGTCTTCACGATCGACCGATCCTCAATACCGAACGTACGGCACCTCCGCGTTCAGCACACGTTCAACTCGGTGACGTCCCGCGAACTCACGATCCAGTAGAGCTCGGGGAAGAGTTTCGTCAGCACGACGGCGTGGTGACGATGTTGGTGAAGCTACCGTTACAGGGCTTTGTCTAAACACCGCTACAGTATGACCGAGGTGGACTATGGTGGAGGGGGGCACTGCACACGACTGGGAGAGATCAATGATCAACTTGTGTGTCTAGAGGTGCCCCCTGCCCCCGTATATAAAGGAGCAAGGGGGGAGGCCGGCCGGCCCTAGAGGGCGCGCCAGGAGGAGGAATCCTCTTCCTAGTAGGAGTAGGATTCCCCTTTTTCCTACTCCTACTAGGAGGGGGAAAGGAAGGGGGAGAAGGAGAAGGAAAGGGGCGCCCCCCCTCTCCTAGTCCAATTCAGACCATAGGGGGAGGGGGCGCGCGGACTGCCCTGGCCGCCCCTCTCTCTCTCCACTAGGGCCCAACAAGGCCCATTAACCCCCGGGGGGTTCCGGTAACCCCTCCAGCACTCCGGTAAAATCCTGATTTTACCCGGAACTCTTCCGATGTCCAAATGTAGGCTTTCAATATATCAATCCTTATGTCTCGACCATTTCAAGACTCCTCGTCATGTCCGTGATCATATCCGGGACTCCGAACTACCTTCGGTATATCAAAACATATAAACTCATAATACCGATCGCCACAGAACTTTAAGCGTGCGGACCCTACGGGTTCGAGAACTATGTAGACATGACCGAGACATGTCTCCAGTCAATAACCAAAATAGCGGAACCTGGATGCTCATATTGGTTCCTACATATTCTACGAAGATCTTTATCGGTCAAACGGCATAACAATATACGTTGTTCCCTTTGTCATCGGTTTGTTACTTGCCCGAGAATCGATCGTCGGTATCCCAATACCTAGCTCAATCTCGTTACCGGCAAGTCTCTGTACTCGTTCCGTAATCTATCATCCTATAACTAACTCATTAGTCACATTGCTTTCAAGGCTTATAGTGATTTGCATTACCGAGAGGGGCCAGAGATACCTCTCCGACAATCGAAGTGACAAATCCTATTCTTGATCTATGCCAACTCCACGAACACCATCGGAGACACCTGTAGAGCACCTTTATAATCACCCAGTTACGTTGTGACGTTTGGTAGCACACAAAGTGTTCCTCCGGTTTTCGAGAGTTGCATAATCTCATAGGCATAGGAACATGTATAAGTCATGAAGAAAGCAATAGCAGTAAACTTAAACGATCAAGTGCTAAGCTAACGAAATGGGTCAAGTCAATCACATCATTCTCCTAATGATGTGACCCCATTGATCAAATAACAACTCATGTCTATGGTTAGGAAACTTAACCATCTTTGATTAATGAGCTAGTCAAGTAGAGGCATACTAGTGACACTATGTTTGTCTATGTATTCACACATGTATTATGTTTCTGGTTAATACAATTCTAGCATGAATAATATACATTTATCATGAAATAAGGAAATAAATAATAACTTTATTATTGCCTCTAGGGCATATTTCCTTCAGTCTCCCACTTGCACTAGAGTCAATAATCTAGATTACACAGTAATGATTCTAACACCCATGGAGTCTTGGTGTTGATCATGTTTTGCTCGCGGAAGAGGCTTAGTCAGTGGGTCTGCAACATTCAGATTCGTATGTATCTTGCATATCTCTATGTCTCCCACCTGGACTTGATCCCGGATGGAATTGAGGCGTCTCTTGATGTGCTTGGTTCTCTTGTGAAATCTGGATTCCTTTGCCAAGGCAATTGCACCAGTATTGTCACAAAAGATTTTCATTGGAACCGATGCACTAGGTATGACACCTAGATCGGATATGAACTCCTTCATCTAGACTCCTTCATTTGCTGCTTCTGAAGCAGCTATGTACTCTGCTTCACACATAGATCCCGCCACGACGCTTTGTTTAGAACTGCTCCAACTGACAACTCCACCGTTCAATATAAACATGTATCTGGTTTGCGATTTAGAATCGTCCGGATCAGTGTCAAAGCTTGCATCGACGTAACCATTTACGATGAGCTCTTTGTCACCTCCATAAACGAGAAACATATCCTTAGTCCTTTTCAGGTATTTCAGGATGTTCTTGACCGCTGTCCAGTGATCCACTCCTGGATTACTTTGGTACCTCCCTGCTAAACTAATAGCAAGGCACACATCAAGTCTAGTACACAGCATTGCATACATGATAGAGCCTATGGTTGAAGCATATGGAACACTTTTCATTTTCTCTCTATCTTCTGCAGTGGCGGGCATTGAGTCTTACTCAACTTCACACCTTGTAACACAGGCAAGAACCCTTTCTTAGCTTGATCCATTTTTAACTTCTTCAAAACTTTATCAAGGTATGTGCTTTGTGAAAGTCCAATTAAGCGTCTTGATCTATCTCTATAAATCTTGATGCCTAATATATAAGCAACTTCACCGAGGTCTTTCATTGAAAAACTCTCATTCAAGTATCCTTTTATGCTATCCAGAAATTCTATATCATTTCCAATCAACAATATGTCACCTACATATAATATTAAAACTGCTACGGAGCTCCCACTCACTTTCTTGTAAATATAGGCTTCTCCAAAAGTCTGATAAAACCATATGCTTTGATCACACTATCAAAACGTTTATTCCAACTCCGAGAGGCTTGCACCAATCCATAAATGGATCGCTGGAGCTTGGACACTTTGTTAGTACCCTTTGGATCGATAAAACCTTCAGGTTGCATCATATGCAACTCTTCTTCCAGAAAACCATTCAGGAATGCAGTCTTTACATCCATTTGCCAAATTTCATAATCATAAAATGTGGCAATTGCTAACATGATTTGGATGGACTTAAGCATCGCTACGGATGAGAAGGTCTCATCGTAGCCAACTCCTTGAACTTGTCGAAAACCTTTCGCAACAAGTCGAGCTTTGTAGACAGTAACATTACCGTTAGCGTCGTGGAACTGTCACGGCAGATGTCCTTAGTGTCAGGACTTAGTCGCGAGGCCAACGCATCTATGTGGTAGCTTGAGAGGGGTTGAGCGGGACGAGAGACGTGATGTTTTACCCAGGTTTGGCCCCTCACGGTGGAGGTAAAAGCCTACATCCTGCTTCATTGATATTGATGATCATGATTGTTGGGGAACGTAGTAATTTCAAAAAAATTCCTGCGCACACGCAAGATCATGGTGATGCATAGCAACGAGGGGAGAGTATGATCTACGTACCCTTGTAGATCACAACGGAAGTGTTGACACAACGTAGAGGAAGTAGTCGTACGTCTTCTTCCCGATCCAACCGATCCAAGCACCGTTACTCCGGCACCTCCGAGTTCTTAGCACACGTACAGCTCGATGGCGATCCCCGGGCTCCAATCCACAAAGCTTTGGGGAGGAGTTCTGTCAGCACAACGGCGTGGTGACGATCTTGATGTATTACCGACGCAGGGCTTCGCCTAAGCACTGCAATGATATGATCGAGGTGGAATATGGTGGCAGGGGGCACCGCACACGGCTAAAGAACGATCTCAATGATCAACTTGTGTGTCTAGAGGTGCCCCCTGCCTCCGTATATAAAGGATCCAAGGGGGAGAGGTGAGCCGGCCAGGAGGAGGGCGCAGGAGGAGTCCTACTCCTACCGGGAGTAGGACTCCCCCCCCAATCCTATTCCAACTAGGATTCCCAAGGGGGAAAGAGGGAGAGGGGTGGCCGGTCACCTCTCCTAGTCCTAATAGGACTAGGGGAGGGGGGGAGGCGCGCAGCCCTTATGGGCAGCCCTTTCACCTTTCCGCTAAGGCCCAATAAGGCCCATATGACTCCCGGGGGGTTCCGGTAACCTCCCGCTAATCCGGTAAAATCCTGATTTCACCCGGAACACTTCCGATGTCCAAACATAGGCTTCCAATATATCAATCTTTATGTCTCGACCATTTCGAGACTCCTCGTCATGTCCGTGATCACATCCGGGACTCCGAACAACCTTCGGTACAACAAATGCATAAACTCATAATAACTGTCATCGTAACGTTAAGCGTGCGGACCCTACGGTTCGAGAATAATGTAGACATGACCGAGACACGTCTCCGGTCAATAACCAATAGCGGGACCTGGATGCCCATATTGGCTCCTACATATTCTACGAAGATCTTTATCGGTCAGACCGCATAACAACATACGTTGTTCCCTTTGTCATTGGTATGTTACTTGCCCGAGATTCGATCGTCGGTATCCAATACCTAGTTCAATCTCGTTACCGGCAAGTCTCTTTACTCGTTCTGTAATACATCATCTCACAACTACCATATTAGTTGTAATGCTTGCAAGGCTTATGTGATGTGCATTACCGAGAGGGCCCAGAGATACCTCCCCGACAATCGGAGTGACAAAACCTAATCTCGAAATACGCCAACCCAACATGTACCATTGGAGACACCTGTAGTACTCCTTTATAATCACCCAGTTACGTTGTGACGTTTGGTAGTACCCAAAGTGTTCCTCCAGTAAACGGGAGTTGCATAATCTCATAGTTATAGGAACATGTATAAGTCATGAAGAAAGCAATAGCAACATACTAAACAATCGGGTGCTAAGCTAATGGAATGGGTCATGTCAATCAGATCATTCAACTAATGATGTGACCTCGTTAATCAAATAACAACTCATTGTTCATGGTTAGGAAACATAACCATCTTTGATTAACGAGCTAGTCAAGTAGAGGCATACTAGTGACACTTTGTTTGTCTATTTATTCACACATGTATTATGTTTCCGGTTAATACAATTCTAGCATGAATAATAAACATTTATCATGATTATAAGGAAATAAATTATAACTTTATTATTGCCTCTAGGGCATATTTCCTTCAATGATCATGGTTACAAGAGTGCTCTATCTCGAGAGCTATTGTCTAAACCTAATTTGTCCAACCTGTGGAACTTGTGAATCTTATTGGGGAGCCTTGCCCCTCCTTATATAAGTTGAATGGGCCGGCCTACATGTAGAGTCCTAGTAGGATTAGGACTAGTCTCTTTTCTATTACAAGACGGATAGCAATCCAGGTCTTATTCAAACTGTTTAAGTCGGCCTGGTGGGCCACCTCCCATGATGGGCCGCGGCCTACCTTCATGAGGATACCCGTGTCCCATATCCATGACAGTAGCCCCCGAGCTTTCGGGTGACTCGAAGAGTCGGGCAGAAGGTCTTGATTTTGTTGATGCTTTTGTCTTCCTTGAACGTGGAGCTTTTTTCCGGGTCATTGACGTATGGATGCCGAAATGTAGATGAAGAGATTGACGGGTCATGAAGCGTCGATGTTGATGTTGTCGGGTTGTCCTCCCAGGTTGGATTATGTCTCCAAGCCAGGTCTTTCCAATTTTTTTCCAACCCCAATAGCATGTATATCATCTGTAGCCCTCGAGCGTCGGGTTTGTTTAGGCCTTTAACAACCTGGGGGTCTGTGAACTTGTGTTTTGGTAACGAACAAAGTCCATTTTTTCACAAATTCTGGCTTGATAGCCCCCGAGGCTTGAGGCGACTCGAGGAGTCGTCTTCAAGCTCTTTGTTCCTGAAATAAAACACATGAGTGCATTACACCGTTCGTGATATATAAAACAAAATTAAATAATAATTTTGATGACTTTGTCAACTTGTGTTCAAGTTGTTAATCGTTCGACTCGACTAAGTAGGCTTTCGTGTGGACTTTTTTCATGGAATATGATATGTTCAGGGTCGACAAAGTCCATGATAGGCATCAGAGTCGATTGACAATACCGTACCCACTACTTGGTCAGTTACGAGTTGCATCTGACTTAGTAAAGAACGAACATAAAATTATTTCGCTGATATGTAGGGCACCCATGTTTGAACTGTGCATCGTGGCAAATAGTCCTCTTTGGTAACCTTACGACTCAACTTTATGAGAAGAAATTATAGCCCCCGAGATTAACTCAAAGGTGCCGGATATATATAATTGACTGGAAAAAATGAAATTTAAATATCAAAGTAACTTAGCTTGTTTTTATGATGTGGCATAAGCCAGCGGACCATTGGGGTCGACCGCAGCGAGGCAATAGACGATCTCGCGTAGGAGTCACAAATCGGTAACCCAGCTGACGGTTCGAGCCAGCAGCGGCAGCTGGAATTTTGGAACATGTGTAGCCGAAAAACCCGCCGAACAGGAGAATAGATGGTGCAGTGCAAGCCAGCTTGGTTGATGTTGATTAAGCTTTGCTGTCAGGGCGCGCTGGGAGCGACAATTTGGCCATTATTGAACACTAAATCCTGTTGCACATTCCTTTAGTTAGCTAGGTGTTCATTGTTTCTTCAGTTTCGTCAGAATAAGCGGCAGGCACGGCCATAGCAGCAGCGGAACTACACTGGCTATGCGAGGCAGAGACGAGTCAACACAACGGTTTGAAGTGACAGCGTCTTGCTGGCAGCAACTGATTTGGCCATGGCGGTTTGAGAGCAGAAAATCTGAGGCGAAAACACGGCCGCTGTGACTTGAGGCGATCCATAAACAAGGCGGAGGTGAGGGCGGAGATGGCCTCCAGGCAGGACCGGCTTGAGGCGCGGGCACAGGTGAGGCCATGGAGGCGGCGGCTCAAGGCCACGGCGGAGGCGGCTGTGAGGCAGGTCTGGCTTGAGACACGGGCACAGGTAGCCCGGGTGCATCCATGGCCACTGCGGCGGCGGCCGGGCCAGCCACCGCTGCATCCTCCTCTGGGTCATTGACGACTTGACCAATCCATGTTCGATTCCTTCTCCAAATCATTACTTTCTTTATTTGATCTTTAGTCACGCTGGCCCCTCCAGGTTCTAGTGGGTGTAACAGCAGGGGATTGAACCCAAAACTGATTTTGCTTCTCGTGGTCGAAACTCACTAGACAATTTGAAGTAGATTAAACGTGTACGGAGTATTCCTTTGCTTCTGGCCAGCGAGTAGCTGCACTGTAGATTACCGCACCACTCTGCTGTGGATCTTTCTCTGATTGACCTACGAGGTTCGATAGTAACTTGATCTGAAGTTTCATGATCATCATCATTAGCTTCCTCACTAATTGGTGTAGGTGTCACAGGAACCGGTTTCTGTGATGAACTACTTTCCAATAAGGGAGCAGGTACAGTTACCTCATCAAGTTCTACTTTCCTCCCACTCACTTCTTTCGAGAGAAACTCCTTCTCTAGAAAGGATCCATTCTTAGCAACGAATGTCTTGCCTTTGGATCTGTGATAGAAGGTATACCCAACAGTTTCCTTTGGGTATCCTATGAAGACACATTTCTCCGATTTGGGTTCGAGCTTATCAGTTTGAAGTTTTTTCACATAAGCATCACAGCCCCAAACTTTAACCAACGACAACTTTGGTTTCTTGCCAAATGATACGTCCATTTTGCATCATGCTTTTATATCGATATTTATTGCATTATGGGCTGTTATTACACATTATGTCACGATTCTTATGCCCATTCTCTCTTATTTTACAAGGCTTACATAAAGAGGGAGAATGCCGGCAGCTGGGATTCTGGGCTGGAAAAGGAGCAAATATTAGAGACCTATTCTGCACAGCTCCAAAAGTCCTGAAACTTCACGGAAGCTATTTCCAGAATATATAAAAAATACTAAGTGCAAGAAGTTCCAAAGGGGGGCCACACCCTGGCCACGAGGGTGGGGGCGCGCCCCCTGCCTCGTGGGCCCCCTGGTGGCCCTCCGATGCCCATCTTCTGCTATATGGAGTCTTTCGTCGAGGAAAAAATCATAAGCAACCTTTCGGGACGAGACTCCGCCGCCACGAGGCGGAACCTTGGCAGAACCAATCTAGGACTCTGGCGGAGCTGTTCTGCCGAGGAAACTTCCCTCCGGGAGGGGGAAATCATCACCAACAATCCTCTCATCGGGAGGGGGTCAATCTCCATCAACATCTTCACCAGCACCATCTCATATCAAACCCTAGTTCATCTCATGTATCCAATCTTTGCATCCAAACCTCAGATTGGTACCTGTGGGTTGCTAGTAGTGTTGATTACTCCTTGTAGTTGATGCTAGTTGGTTTACTTGGTGGAAGATTATATGTTCAGATCCATTATGCATATTAATACCCCTCTGATTATGAACATGAATATGCTTTGTGAGTATTTACGTTTGTTCCTGATGACATGTGAGAAGTCTTGCTATTAGTAGTCATGTGAATTTGGTATTCGTTCGATATTTTGATGAGATGTATGTTGTCATCCCTCTAGTGGTGTCATGTGAACGTCGTCTACATGACACTTCACCATTGTTTGGGCCTAAAGGGAGGCATTGGGAAGTAATAAGTAGATGATGGGTTGCTAGAGTGACAGAAGCTTAAACCCTAGTTTATGCGTTGCTTCGTAAGGGGCTGATTTGGATCCATATGTTTCATGCTATGGATAGGTTTACCTTAATACTTCTGTTGTAGTTGCAGATGCTTGCAATAGGGGTTAATCATAAGTGGGATGCTTGTCCAAGTAAGGACAGTACCCAAGCACCGGTCCACCCACATATCAAATTATCAAAGTACCGAACGCGAAACATATGATCGTGATGAAAACTAGCTTGACGATAATTACCATGTGTCCTTGGGAGCGCTTTTCTCTATAAAAGAGTTTGTCCAGGCTTGTCCTTTGCTACAAAAAGGATTGGGCCATCTTGCTGCACCTTATTTACTTTTATTACTTGCTACTCGTTACCAATTAACTTATCACAAAACTACCTATTACCGATAATTTCAGTGCTTGCAGAGAATACCTTGCTGAAAACCGCTTATCATTTCCTTCTGCTCCTCGTTGGGTTCGACACTCTTACTTATCGAAAGGACTACGATAGATCCCTATACTTGTGGGTCATCAAGACTCTTTTCTGGCGCCGTTGCCGGGGAGTGAAGCGCCTTTGGTAGGTGGAATTTGGTAAGGAAAAATTTATATAGTGTGCTAAAATTTACTGTCACTTGTTACTATGGAAAGTAATCCTTTGAGGGGCTTGTTCAGGGTATCTTCACCCCGACCGGTAGACCAAATAGTTGCTCCTCAACCTACTGGACCTACTGAAAATGAAAATGTTTACTTCGAAATTCCTTCGGGTATGATAGAGAAACTGCTAGCTAATCCTTTTGCAGGAGATGGAACACTGCATCCCGACTTACACTTAATCTATGTGGATAAAGTTTGTGGATTATTTAAGCTTGCTGGTATGCCCGATGATGTTATCAAGAAGAAGGTATTCCCTTTATCTTTGAAGGGAGATGCATTGACATGGTATAGGCTATGTGATGACATGGGATCATGGGACTATAAGCGATTGAAATTGGAATTTCATCAGAAGTTTTATCCTATGCATCTTGTTCATCGTGATCGTAATTATATATATAATTTTTGACCTCACGAAGGAGAAAGCATCGCTCAAGCTTGGGGGAGGCTTAAGTCAATGTCATATTCATGCCCCAATCATGAGCTCGCAAGAGAAATAATTATTCAAAAAATTTATGCTCGGCTTTCTGACAACAATCGCTCCATGCTCGATACTTCTTGTACTGGTTCCTTTATGATGAAGACTATTGAATACAAATGGAATTTATTGGAGAGAATTAAACGCAACTCTGAAGATTGGGATCTCGATGAAGGTAAAGAGTCAGGTATAACACCTAAGTTTGATTGTGTTAAATCTTTTATGGATACCGATGTTTTCTGTAAATTTAGCACTAAATATGGACTTGACTCTGAGATAGTAGCTTCTTTCTGTGAATCCTTTGCTACTCATGTTGATATCCCCAAGGAGAAGTGGTTTAAATATAATCCTCCCATTGATCTTATAATGATCCTGTTGAAGTTGCACCTATTAAAGTTGAAGAAAAGACTATCATTATAATGATCCTGTTGTTCCCACTGCTTATGTTGAGAAACCACCTTTCCCTGTTAGAATAAAGGATCATGCTAAAGCTTCAACTGTGGTTCGTAAAAGTAATATTAGAACTTATACACCTCCCGAGCAAGTTAAAGTTGAACCTAATATTGCTATTGTTAAAGATCTCCTGGCTGATAATATCGATGGGCATGTTATTTATTTCGGTGATGAGACGGCTAGAATTGCTAAACCTGGTGCTAAAGATAAACATGGACCTGTGGTAGGCATGCCTGTTATTTCTGTTAAAATAGGAGATCATTGTTATCATGGCTTGTGTGATATGGGTGCTAGTGCCAGTGCAATACCTATTTCCTTATACAAAGAAATTATGCATTATATTGCACCAGCTGAGATAGAAGGTATTGATGTTACCATTAAGATTGCTAATAGAGATACTATTTCACCAATTGGGATTGTTAGAGACGTTGAAGTCTTGTGTGGGAAGGCTAAATATCCTGCTGATTTTCTTGTTCTTGGTTCCTCTCAAGATAGCTTTTGTCCCATTATATTTGGTAGACCCTTCTTGAGCACTGTTAATGCTAAGATAGATTGCAAGAAGGATGTTGTTAATATTGGTTTGGATGATATGTCTCATGATTTTAATTTTTCTAAATTTCATAGACAACCCCATGATAAAGAATTTCCTAGTAAAGATGAAATTATTGGTCTTGCTTCTATTGTCGTGCCTCCTACTGATCCATTAGAACAATATTTGCTAGACCATGAGAATGATATGTTTATGAATGAAAGAAGGGAAATAGATAAAGTATTCTTTAAACAGGGACCTATTTTGAAACACAACTTGCCCGTTGAAATCCTAGGGGATCCTCCTCCACCCAAGGGTGATCCCGTGTTTGAGCTTAAACCATTACCGCATACTCTTAAATATGCTTATCTTGATGAAAAGAAAATATATCATGTTATTATTAGTGCTAACCTTTCAGAGAAGGAGGAAGAGAAATTATTGAAAACTCTAAAGAAGCATTGTGCTACTATTGGATATACTCTTGATGATCTTATGGGCATTAGCCCCACTCTATGTCAACACAAAATAAATTTGGAGGAAGACGCCAAACCAGTTATTGATCACCAACGACGGCTGAATCCTAAGATGAAAGAAGTGGTAATAAAAGAAATATTAAGGCTCTTTGAGGTAGGTATAATTTATCCCGTTGCTGATAGTCAGTGGGTAAGTCTTGTTCATTGTGTCCCTAAGAAGGGAGGTATTACTGTTGTTCCTAATGATAAAGATGAATTGATTCTACAAAGAATTATTACAGGTTATAGGATGGTAATTGATTTCCGCAAATTAAATAAGGCTACTAAAAAAGATCATTACCCCTTACCGTTTATTGATCAAATGCTAGAAAGATTATCCAAACATACACATTTTTGTTTTCTAGATGGTTACTCTCTCTTCTCTCAAATACCCGTGTTAGCTGATGATCAATCAAAGACCACTTTTGCTTGCCCTTTCGATACTTTTGCTTATAGACGTATGCATTTTGGTTTATGTAATGCACCTGCTACCTTTCAAAGATGCATGATGGCTATATTTTTTGACTTTTGTGAAAAGATATGTGAGGTTTTCATGGACGATTTCTCCGTTTATGGATCCTCTTTTGATGATTGCTTAAGCAACCTTGATCGAGTTTTGCAGAGATGTGAAGAAACTAATCTTGTTCTGAATTGGGAGAAATGCCACTTTATGGTTAATGAAGGTATTGTCTTGGGGCATAAAATTTCTGAAAGAGGCATTGAAGTTGATAAAGCTAAAGTTGATGCTATTGAAAATATGCCATGTCCCAAGGACATTAAAGGTATAAGAAGCTTCCTCGGTCATGCCGGTTTTTATAGGAGGTTCATTAAGGACTTCTCAAAAATTTATCGGCCTCTGACTAATCTATTACAAAAAGATATTCCTTTTGTCTTTGATGATGATTGTGTACAAGCATTTGAAATACTGAAGAAAGCATTGATTTCTGCACCTATTGTTCAGCCACCTGATTGGAATTTACCGTTTGAAATTATGTGTGATGCTAGTGATTATGTTGTAGGTGTTGTTCTAGGGCAAAGAGTTGATAAGAAATTAAATGTTATTCAATATGCTAGTAAAACTCTAGACAGTGCCCAAAGAAATTATGCTACTATTGAAAAGGAATTCTTAGCAGTTGTATTTGCTTGTGATAAGTTCAGACCTTATATTGTTGATTCTAAAGTAACTATTCACACTGATCATGCTGCTATTAAATACCTTATGGAAAATAAAGATGCTAAACCTAGACTTATTAGATGGGTTCTCTTGCTACAAGAATTTGATTTGCATATCATTGATAGAAAGGGAGCTGAGAACCCCGTTGTAGACAACTTGTCTAGGTTAGAAAATGTTCTTGATGACCCACTACCTATTGATGATAGCTTTTCTAATGAACAATTAAATGTCATAAATGCTTCTTGAACTGCTACATGGTATGCTGATTACGCTAATTATATTGTTGCTAAATTTATACCACCTAGTTTCACATACCAGCAAAAGAAAAAGTTCTTCTATGATTTGAGACATTACTTTTGGGATGACCCACATCTTTATAAAGAAGGAGTAGATGGTATTATTAGACGTTGTGTACCTGAGCATGAACAGGAACAGATCCTACGCAAGTGTCACTCCGAGGCTTATGGAGGACACCATGCTAGAGATAGAACCGCACATAAGGTATTGCAATCCGGTTTTTATTGGCCTACTCTCTTCAAGGATGCCCGCAAGTTTGTCTTGTCTTGTGATGAATGTCAAAGAATTGGTAATATTAGTATACGTCAAGAAATGCCTATGAGTTATTCACTTGTTAATGAACCATTTGATGTTTGGGGCTTTGATTATATGGGACATTTTCCTTCCTCCAACGGGTATATGATACGTCTCCAACGTATCTATAATTTTTGATTGCTCCATGCTATATTATCTACTATTTTGGACTATATTGGGCTTTATTTTCCACTTTTATATTATTTTTGGGACTAACCTATTAACCGGAGGTCCAGCCCAGAATTGTTGTTTTTTGCCTATTTCAGTGTTTCGAAGAAACATAATATCAAACGGAGTCCAAACAGAAAAATCCTTTTTGGTACATGATTTTCTTCTCAGATAAGACCCAGGAGACTTGGACCCTACTCCAAGAAGTACCGGAGGCGGTCATGAGGGTAGGGGCGCCCCCCTACAGGGCGCGCCCCCTTCCTTGTGGGCCCCTCGGTGCTCCACCGACGTACTCCTTCCTCCTATATATACCCACGTACCCCCAAACGATCAGAACAGGAGCCAAAAACCTAATTCCACCGCAGCAACTTTCTGTATCCACGAGATCCCATCTTGGGGCCTGTTCCGGAGCTCCGCCGGAGAGGGCTGAAGGAAATATGCCCTAGAGGCAATAATAAAGTTATTATTTATTTCCTTATATCATGATAAAAGTTTATTATTCATGCTAGAATTGTATTATCCGGAAACATAATACTTGTGTGAATACATAGACAAACTAAACATCACTAGTGTGCCTCTACTTGACTAGCTCGTTAATCAAAGATGGTTAAGTTTCCTAACCATAGACATGAGTTGTTATTTGATCAATGGGGTCACATCATTAGGAGAATGATGTGATTGACTTGACCCATTTCGTTAGCTTAGCACTTGATCGTTTAAGTTTACTGCTATTGCTTTCTTCATGACTTATACATGTTCCTATGACTATGAGATTATGCAACTCCCGTTTGCCGGAGGAACACTTTGTGTGCTACCAAACGTCACAACGTAACTGGGTGATTATAAAGGAGCTCTACGGGTGTCTCCAAAGGTACATGTTGGGTTGGCGTATTTCGAGATTAGGATTTGTCACTCCGATTGTCGGAGAGGTATCTCTGGGCCCTCTCAGTAATGCACATCACATAAGACTTGCAAGCATTGCAACTAATGAGTTAGTTGCGAGATGATGTATTACGAAACGAATAAAGAGACTTGTCAGTAACGAGATTGAACTAGGTATTGAGATACCGACGATCGAATCTCAGGCAAGTAACATACCGATGACAAAGGGAACAAAGTATGTTGTTATGCGGTCTGACTGATAAAGATCTTCGAAGAATATGTGGGAGCCAATATGAGCATCCAGGTTCCGCTATTGGTTATTGACCGGAGACATGTTTCGGTCATGTCTACATTGTTCTCAAACCCGTAGGGTCTGCACGCTTAACGTTACGATGATAGTTTCATTATGAGTTTATATATTTTGATGTACCGAAGTTTGTTCGGAGTCCCGGATGTGATCACGGACATGACGAGGAGTCTCGAAATAGTTGAGACATAAAGATTGATATATTGGACGGCTATATTCGGACACCGGAAGTGTTCCGGGTGATTTTGGAGAAAGCCGGAGTGCCGGAGGGTTACCGGAACCCCCCCGGGAGAAGTAATGGGCCTTATGGGCCCTAGTGGAGAGAGAGAGGGGCAGACAGGGTGGGCCGCGCGCCCCCTCCCCCTCTGGTCCGAATTGGACTAGGAGAGGGGGGGGCGCCCCCCTTTCCTTCTCCCTCTCCCCCTTCCTTTCCCCCTCCTAGTAGGAGTAGGAAAGAGGGGAGTCCTACTCCTACTAGGAGGAGGAGGACTCCTCCTTGGCGCGCCTAAGGGCCGGCCGGCCTCCCCCCTTGCTCCTTTATATACGGGGGCAGGGGGGCATCTCTACACACACAAGTTGATCCTCATGATCGTTTTCTTAGCCGTGTGCGGTGCCCCCTTCCACCATACTCCTCGATAATATTGTGGCGGTGCTTAGGCGAAGCCCTGCGACGGTAGAACATCAAGATCGTCACCACGCCGTCGTGCTAACGGAACTCTTCCCCAACACTTTGCTGGATCGGAGTCCGGGGATCGTCATCGAGCTGAACGTGTGCTAAAACACGGAGGTGCCGTAGTTTCGGTGCTTGATCGGTTGGGCCGTGAAGACGTACGACTACATCAACCGCGTTGTCATAACGCTTCCGCTGTCGGTCTATGAGGGTACGTAGACAACACTCTCCCCTCTCGTTGCTATGCATCACCATGATCTTGCGTGTGCGTAGGAATTTTTTTGAAATTACTACGTTCCCCAACAGTGGCATCCGAGCCTGGTTTTATGCGTTGGTGTTGTGCACGAGTAGAACACAAGTGAGTTGTGGGCGATATAAGTCATACTGCTTACCAGCATGTCATACTTTGGTTCGGCGGTATTGTTTGATGAAGCGGCCTGGACCGACATTACGCGTACGCTTACGCGAGAATGGTTCTACTGACGTGCTTTGCACACAGGTGGCTGGCGGGTGTCAGTTTCTCCAACTTTAGTTGAACCGAGTGTGGCTACGCCCGGTCCTTGTGAAGGTTAAAACAGCACCAACTTGACAAACTATCGTTGTGGTTTTTGATGCGTAGGTAAGATTGGTTCTTGCTTAAGCCCATAGCAGCCACGTAAAACTTGCAACAACAAAGTAGAGGACGTCTAACTTGTTTTTGCAGGGCATGTTGTCATGTGATATGGTCAAGATATGATGCTAAATTTTATTGTATGAGATGATCATGTTTTGTAACCGAGTTATCGGCAACTGGCAGGAGCCATATGGTTGTCGCTTTATTGTATGCAATGCAATCGCCCTGTAATGCTTTACTTTATCACTAAGCGGTAGCGATAGTCATAGAAGCATAAGATTGGCGAGACGACAACGATGCTACGATGGAGATCAAGGTGTCGTGCCCGTGACGATGGTGATCATGACGGTGCTTCGAAGATGGAGATCGCAAGCACAAGATGATGATGGCCATATCATATCACTTATATTGATTACATGTGATGTTTATCTTTTATGCATCTTATCTTGCTTTGATTGACGGTAGCATTTTAAGATGATCTCTCACTAATTATCAAGAAGTGTTCTCCCTGAGTATGCACCGTTGCAAAAGTTCTTCGTGCTGAGACACCACGTGATGATCGGGTGTGATAGGCTCTACGTTCAAATACAACGGGTGCAAAATAGTTGCACACGCAGAATACTCACGTTATACTTGACGAGCCAAGCATATACAGATATGGCCTCGGAACACGGAGACCGAAAGGTCCAGCGTGAATCATATAGTAGATATGATCAACATAGTGGTGTTCACCAATGAAACTACTCCATCTCACGTGTTGATCGGACATGGTTTAGTTGATTTGGATCACGTGATCACTTAGAGGATTAGAGGGATGTCTATCTAAGTGGGAGTTCTTTAGTAATATGATTAATTGAACTTAAATTTATCATGAACTTAGTACCTGATAGTATCTTGCTTGTTTATGTTTGATGGTAGATAGATGGCCCGTGTTGTTGTTCCGTTGAATTTTAATGCGTTCCTTGAGAAAGCAAAGTTGAAAGATGATGGTAGCAATTACACGGACTAGGTCCGTAACTTGAGGATTATCCTCATTGCTGCACAGAAGAATTATGTCCTGGAAGCACCGCTAGGTGCCAGGCCTGCTGCTGGAGCAACACCAGATGTTATGAACGTCTGGCAGAGCAAAGCTGATGACTACTCGATAGTTCAGTGTGCCATGCTTTACGGCTTAGAATCGGGACTTCAACGACGTTTTGAACGTCATGGAGCATATGAGATGTTCCAGGAGTTGAAGTTAATATTTCAAGCAAATGCCCGGATTGAGAGATATGAAGTCTCCAATAAGTTCTATAGCTGCAAGATGGAGGAGAACAGTTCTGTCAGTGAGCATATACTCAAAATGTCTGGGTATAATAATCACTTGATTCAATTGGGAGTTAATATTCTAGATGATTGCGTCATTGACAGAATTCTCCAATCACTTCCACCTAGCTACAAAAGCTTCGTGATGAACTATAATATGCAAGGTATGAATAACACAATTCCCGAGCTCTTCGCAATGCTGAAAGCTGCGGAGGTAGAAATCAAGAGGGAGCATCAAGTGTTGATGGTCAACAAGACCACTAGTTTCAAGTAAAAGGGCAAAGGGAAGAAGAAGGGGAACTTCAAAAAGAACAGCAAGCAAGTTGCTACTCAGGAGAAGAACCCAAATCTGGACCTAAGCCTAAAACTAAGTGCTTCTACTGCAAGCAGACTAGTCACTGGAAGCGGAACTGCCCCAAGTATTTGGCGGATAAGAAGGATGGCAAGGTGAACAAAGGTATATGTGATATACATGTTATTGACGTGTACCTTATTGATGTTCGCAGTAGCACCTGAGTATTTGATACTGGTTCTGTTGCTATTATTTGCAACTCGAAACAGGGACTACAGATTAAGCGAAGATTGGCTAAGGACGAGGTGACGATGCGCGTGGGAATTGGTTCCAAAGTCGATGTGATCGCGGTCGGCACGCTACCTCTACATCTACCTTCGGGATTAGTATTAGACCTAAATAATTGTTATTTGGTGCCAGCGTTGAGCATGAACATTATATCTGGATCTTGTTTAATGCGAGACGGTTATTCATTTAAATCAAAGAATAATGGTTGTTCTATTTATATGAGTAATATCTTTTATGGTCATGCACCCTTGAAGAGTGGTCTATTCTTATTAAATCTAGATAGTAGTGACACACATATTCATAATGTTGAAGCCAAAAGATGCAGAGTTGATAATGATAGTGCAACTTATTTGTGGCACTGCCGTTTAGGTCATATCGGTGTAAAGCACATGAAGAAACTCCATACTGATGGACTTTTGGAACCACTTGATTATGAATCACTTGGTACTTGCGAACCGTGCCTTATGGGCAAGATGACCAAAACACCATTCTCCGGTACTATGGAGAGAGCAACAGATTTGTTGGAAATCATACATACAAATGTATGTGGTCCGATGAATGTTGAGGCTCGTGGCGGATATCGTTATTTTCTCACCTTCACAGATGACTTACGCAGATATGGGTATATCTACTTAATGAAACATAAGTCTGAAACATTTGAAAAGTTCAAAGAATTTCAGAGTGAAGTTGAAAATCATCGTAACAAGAAAATAAAATTCCTATGATCTGATCGTGGAGGAGAATATTTGAGTTACGAGTTTGGTGTACAATTGAAACAATGCGGAATAGTTTCGCAACTCATGCCATCCGAAACACCACAGCGTAATGGTGTGTCCGAACGTCGTAATCGTACTTTACTAGATATGGTGCGATCTATGATGTCTCTTACGGATTTACCGCTATCATTTTGGGGTTATGCTTTAGAGACGGCTGCATTCACATTAAATAGGGCACCATCAAAATCCGTTGAGACGACGCCTTATGAACTGTGGTTTGGCAAGAAACCAAAGTTGTCGTTTCTGAAAGTTTGGGGCAGCGATGCTTATGTGAAAAAGCTTCAACCTGATAAGCTCGAACCCAAATCGGAGAAATGAGTCTTCATTGGATATCCAAAGGAAACTATTGGATACACCTTCTATCACAGATCCGAAGGCAAGACTTTTGTTGCTAAATTCGAAAACTTTCTAGAGAAGGAGTTTCTCTCGAAAGAAGTGAGTGGGAGGAAAGTAGAACTTGATGAGGTAACTGTACTTGCTCCCTTATTGGAAAGTAGTACATCACAGAAACCGGTTTCTGTGACACCTACACCAATTAGTGAGGAAGCTAATGATGATGATCATGAAACTTCAGAACAAGATACTACTGAACCTCGTAGATCAACCAGAGTAATATCTGCACCAGAGTGGTACGGTAATCCTATTCTGGAAGTCAAGCTACTAGATCATGATGAACCTACGAACTATGGAGAAGCGATGGTGAGCCCAGATTCCGCAAAATGGCTTGAAGCCATGAAATCTGAGATGGGATCCATGTATGAGAACAAAGTGTGGACTTTGGTTGACTTTCCCAAAGATCGGCAAGCAATTGAGAATAAATGGATCTTCAAGAAGAAGACTGACGCTGACGGTAATATTACTGTCTACAAAGCTCGACTTGTCGCAAAAGGTTTTTGACAAGTTCAAGGGATTGATTACGATGAGACCTTCTCACCCATAGCGATGCTTAAGTCTGTCCGAATCATGTTAGCAATTGCCGCATTTTATGATTATGAAATTTGGCAGATGGATGTCAAAACTGCATTCCTGAATGGATTTCTGGAAGAAGAGTTGTATATGATGCAGCCGGAAGGTTTTGTCGATCCAAAGGGAGCTAACAAAGTGTGCAAGCTCCAGCGATCCATTTATGGACTGGTGCAAGCCTCTCGGAGTTGGAATAAATGCTTTGATAATGTGATCAAAGCATTTGGTTTTGTACAGACTTTTGGAGAAGCCTGTCTTTACAAGAAAGTGAGTGGGAGCTCTGTAGCATTTCTGATATTATATGTAGATGACATATTACTAATTGGAAATGATATAGAATTTCTGGATAGCATAAAGGGATACTTGAATAAGAGTTTTTCAATGAAAGACCTCGGTGAAGCTACTTACATATTGGGCATTAAGATCTATAGAGATAGATCAAGACTCTTAATTGGACTTTCACAAAGCACATACCTTGACAAAATTTTGAAGAAGTTCAAAATGGATCAAGCAAAGAAAGGATTCTTGCCTGTGTTACAAGGTGTGAAATTGAGTAAGACTCAATGTCCGACCACTGCAGAAGATAGAGAGAAAATGAAAGATGTTCCCTATGCTTCAGCCATAGGCTCTATCATGTATGCAATGTTGTGTACCAGACCTGATGTATGTCTTGCTATAAGTCTAGCAGGGAGGTACCAAAGTAATCCAGGAGTGGATCACTGGACAGCGGTAAAGAACATCCTGAAATACCTAAAAAGGACTAAGGATATGTTTCTCGTATATGGAGGTGACAAAGAGCTCATCATAAATGGTTACGTTGATGCAAGCTTTGACACTGATCCGGACGATTCTAAATCACAAACCGGCTACGTGTTTACATTAAACGGTGGAGCTGTCAGTTGGTGCAGTTCTAAATAAAGCGTTGTGGCGGGATCTACATGTGAAGCGGAGTACATAGCTGCTTCGGAAGCAGCAAACGAAGGAGTCTGGATGAAGGAGTTCATATCCGATCTAGGTGTCATACCTAGTGCATCGGGTCCAATGAAAATCTTTTCTGACAATACTGGTGCAATTGCCTTGGCAAAGGAATCCAGATTTCACAAGAGAACCAAGCACATCAAGAGACGCTTCAATTCCATCTGGGATCTAGTCCAGGTGGGAGACATAGAGATTTGCAAGATACATACGGATCTGAATGTAGCAGACCCGTTGACTAAGCCTCTTCCACGAGAAAAACATGATCAGCACCAAAGCCCATGGGTGTTAGAATCATTATTGTGTAATCTAGATTATTGACTCTAGTGCAAGTGGGAGACTGAAGGAAATATGCCCTAGAGGCAATAATAAAGTTATTATTTATTTCCTTATATCATGATAAAATTTTATTATTCATGCTAGAATTGTATTATCCGGAAACATAATACTAGTGTGAATACATAGACAAACTAAACGTCACTAGTGTGCCTCTACTTGACTAGCTCGTTAATCGAAGATGGTTATGTTTCCTAACCATAGACATGTGTTGTCATTTGATTAATGGGATCACATCATTAGGAGAATGATGTGATTGACATGACCCATTCCATTAGCTTAGCACCCGATCGTTTGGTATGTTGCTATTGCTTTCTTCATGACTTATACATGTTCCTATGACTATGAGATTCTGCAACTCCCGTTTGCCGGAGGAACACTTTGTGTGCTACCAAACATCACAACATAACTGGGTGATTATAAAGGAGCTCTACAGGTGTCTCCAAAGGTACATGTTGGGTTGGCGTATTTCGAGATTAGGATTTGTCACTCCGATTGTCGGAGAGGTATCTCTGGGCCCTCTCGATAATGCACATCACATAAGCCTTGCAAGCATTGCAACTAATGAGTTAGTTGCGAGATGATGTATTACGAAACGAGTAAAGAGACTTGCCGGTAACGAGATTGAACTAGGTATTGAGATACCGACGATCGAATCTCGGGCAAGTAACATACCGATGACAAAGGGAACAAAGTATGTTGTTATGTGGTCTGACCGATAAAGATCTTCGAAGAATATGTGGGAGCCAATATGAGCATCCAGGTTCCGCTATTGGTTATTGACCGGAGACATGTTTCGGTCATGTCTACATTGTTCTCGAACCCATAGGGTCCGCACGCTTAACGTTACGATGACTGTTTCATTATGAGTTTATATATTTTGATGTACCGAAGTTTGTTCGGAGTCCCGAATCTGATCATGGACATGACGAGGAGTCTCGAAGTAGTCGAGACATAAAGATTGATATATTGGACGGCTATATTCGGACACCAGAAGTGTTCCGGGTGATTCCGGAGAAAACCGGATTGCCGGAGGGTTACCGGAACCCCCCCGGGAGAAGTAATGGGCCTTATGGACCCTAGTGGAGAGAGAGAGGGGCAGCCAGGGTGGGCCGCGCACCCCCTCCCCCTCTGGTCCAAATTGGACTAGGAGAGGGGGGCGGCGCCCCCCTTTCCTTCTCCCTCTCCCCCTTCCTTTCCCCCTCCTAGTAGGAGTAGGAAAGAGGGGAGTCCTACTCCTAGTAGGAGGAGGACTCCTCCTCCTTGGCGCTCCCAAGGGCTGGCCGGCCTCCCCCTTGCTCCTTTATATACGGGGGCAGGGGGCACCTCTACACAACACAAGTTGATCCTCGTGATCGTTTTCTTAGCCGTGTGCGGTGCCCCCTTCCACCATACTCCTTGATAATATTGTAGTGGTGCTTAGGCGAAGCCCTGCGATGGTAGAACATCAAGATCGTCACCATGCCGTCGTGCTTACGGAACTCTTCCCCGACACTTTGCTGGATCGGAGTCCGGGGATCGTCATCGAGCTGAACGTGTGCTAAAACTCGGAGGTGTCATAGTTTCGGTGCTTGATCGGTTGGGCCATGAAGACGTACGACTACATCAACCGCGTTGTCATAACGCTTCCGCTGTCGGTCTACGAGGGTACGTAGACAACACTCTCCCCTCTCGTTGCTATGCATCACCATGATCTTGCGTGTGCGTAGGAATTTTTTTGAAGATTACTACGTTCCCCAACAAGGGCCGTCATCACGGAGGGCTTCTACATCATCATAGCCCCTCCGATGAAGTGTGAGTAGTTTACCTCAGACCTTCGGGTCCATAGTTAGTAGCTAGATGGCTTCTTCTCTCTTTTTGGATCTCAATATAATGTTCTCCCCCTCTCTTGTGGAGATGTATTCGATGTAATCTTCTTCTTTTACGGTGTGTTTGTTGAGACCGATGAATTGTGGGTTTATGATCAAGTCTATCTATGAACAATATATGAATCTTCTCTGAATTCTTTTATGTATGATTGGTTATATTTGCAAGTCTCTTCGAATTATCTGTTTGGTTTGGCCAACTAGATTGGTAGTTCTTGCCATGGGAGAAGTGCTTAGCTTTGGGTTCGATCTTGCGGTGTTCTTTCCCAGTGACAGAAGGGGCAGCAAGACACGTATTGTATCATTGCCATCGAGGATAACAAGATGGGGTTTATTTCATATTGCATGAATTTATCTCTCTACATCATGTCATCTTGCTTAAAGCGTTACTCTATTTTTAACTTAATACTCTAGATGCATGCTGGATAGCGATCGATGAGTGGAGTAATAGTAGTAGATGCAGAATCATTTCGATCTACTTGTCACGGACGTGATGCCTATATACATGATCATGCCTAGATATTCTCATAACTATGCTCAATTCTGTCAATTGCTCAACAGTAATTTGTTCACCCATCGTAGAAAACTTATGCTCTCGAGAGAAGCCACTAGTGAAACCTATGGCCCCCGGGTCTATTCTCATCATATCAATCTCCATCACTTTAATCTTGTTTTGCTATTTACTTTGATTTTACTTTTTACTTTGCATCTTTATATCAAAAATACCAAAAATATTCTATCTATTAGATCTCACTCTCGTAAGTGACCGTGAAGGGCTTGACAACCCCTAATCGCGTTGGTTGCGGGTAGCTATCGCTTTGTGCAGGTACGAGGGACTTGAGCGTGGGCTCCTACAAGATTGATACCTTGGTTCTCAAAAACTGAGGGAAATACTTACGCTACTCTGCTGCATCATCCTTTCCTCTTCGGGGAAAACCAACGCAAGCTCAAGACGTAGCAAGAAGGATTTCTGGTGCCGTTGCCGGGGAGGTTCGCGCAAGTCAAGATTTGACTCCCGACAACGAGCCATTTCTGGCGCCATTGCCGGGGATTCTACGCAAAAAGTCAACATACCAAGTACCCATCACAATCCCTATCTCCTGCATTACATTAGTTGCCATTTGCCTCTCATTTTTCTCTCCCCCACTTCACCCTTGCCGTTTTATTCACCCTCTCTTTCTCCTTCCCCTTCTCCTTCTCCATTTGCCTTTTTCTCGCTTGCCTTTTGTTTGCTCGTGTGTTGGATTGCTTGTTTGTCACGATGGCTCAAGATACTACCAAATTGTGTGACTTCACCAATACCAACAATAATGATTTTCTTAGCACTCCAATTGCTCCTCTTGCCAATACTGAATCTTGTGAAATCAATACTGCTTTGTTGAATCTTGTTATGAAAGATCAATTCGCCGGCCTTCCTAGTGAAGAAGTCGCTACTCATCTGAATAGCTTCATTGATTTATGTGATATGCAAAAGAAAAAAGATGTCGATAATGATGTCGTTAAATTAAAGCTATTTCCTTTTTCGCTTAGAGATCGTGCTAAAGCTTGGTTTTCGTCCTTGCCTAAAAATAGTATTGATTCTTGGAACAAGTGCAAAGATGCTTTTATCTCTAAGTATTTTCCTCCCGCTAAGATCATCTCTCTTAGAAATGATATTATGAATTTTAAGCAACTTGATCATGAACATGTTGCACAAGCTTGGGAGAGAATGAAATTAATGATATGTAATTGCCCTACTCATGGTTTAAATTTGTGGATGATTATACAAATTTTTTATGCCGGATTGAATTTTGCTTCTAGAAATCTTTTAGATTCGGCCGCGGGAGGCACTTTTATGGAAATCACTTTAGGAGATGCTACTAAACTCCTAGATAATATTATGGTTAATTATTCTCAATGGCATACTGAAAGATCTTCTAATAAAAAAGTGCATGCGATAGAAGAAATCAATGTTTTGAGTGGAAAGATGGATGAACTTATGAAATTATTTGCTACTAAGAGTGTTTCTTCTGATCCTAATGATATGCCTTTGTCTACCTTGATTCAGAATAACAATGAATCAATGGATGTAAATTTTGTTGGTAGGAATAATTTTGGTAACAACGCTTATAGAGGGAATTTTAATCCTAGGCCTTATCCTAGTAATCCTTCTAATAATTATGGGAATTCCTACAAAAACTCTTATGGAAATTATAATAAGATGCCCTCTGATTTTGAATCTAATATTAAAGAATTTATTTGTTTGCAAAATAATTTTAATGCTATGATTGAAGAAAAAATGCTTAAGATTGATGATTTGGCTAGGAACGTTGATAGAATTGCTCTTGATGTTGATGCTTTAAAACTTAGATCTATTCCACCTAAGCATGATATTAATGAGTCTCTAAAATCCATGAGAATTTCAATTGATGAGTGTAAAGAAAGAACCGCTAGGATGCGTGCTTCCAAAGATGCCTTTATTAAAGCGTGTTCTTCTAATTCTTATGAAAATCAAGATGAAGATCTAAAAGTTATTGATGTGTCCCCTATCAAATCTTTGTTTTGCAATATGAATCTTGATGAAACTGAATATGATCTTCCTTTACCTAGAAGGCGTTCCAAAAATTCGGAGTATTTAGATCTTTATGATGAAATTGACGAAAGTGGGATTGAAAGAAATAAAAAAAAATTAGATGTTGCTAAACCCACTATATTGGATTCCAAGGAATTTAAGTATGAAAGTTGCTCTTTGATTTATTGTATTTCTTTGTTGCAATCTGTGCTAAATTCTCCGCATGTTTATAGTCAAAAGAAAGCCTTCACCGAACATATTGTTGATGCCTTGATGCAATCTTATGAAGAAAAACTTGAGTTGAAAGTCTCTATACCTAGAAAACTCTATGATGAGTGGGAACCAACTATCAAAATTAAAATTAGAGATCATGAGTTTTATGCTTTGTGTGATTTGGGTGCTAGTGTCTCCACTATCCCCAAAACTTTGTGTGATTTGCTAGATTTCTGCGATCTTGATGATTGCTCTCTAAACTTGCATCTTGCGGATTCCACTATTAAGAAACCTATGGGAAGAATTAATGATGTTCTTATTGTTGCAAATAGGAATTATGTGCCCGTAGATTTCATTGTTCTTGATATAGATTGCAATCCTTCTTGCCCTATTATTCTTGGTAGACCTTTCCTTAGAACGGTTGGTGCGATTATTGATATGAAGGAAGGGAATATTAGATTCCAATTTCCATTAAAAAAGGGCATGGAACACTTTCCAAGAAAGAAAATAAAATTGCCATATGAAACCATCATGAGAGCCACTTATGGATTGCCTTCCAAAGATGACAATACCTAGATCTATCCTCGCTTTTATGCCTAGCTAGGGGCGTTAAACGATAGCTCTTGTTGGGAGGCAACCCAATTTTATTTTTATTCCTTACTTTTTGCTCCTGTTTAGTAATAAATAAATTATTTAGCCTCTGTTTTGGTTGTGTTTTTTGTGTTTAATTAGTGTTTGTGCCAAGTAGAACCGTTGGGAAGACTTGGGGAAAGTCTTGTTGAACTTGTTGTAAAAAATAGAAACTTTAGCGCTCACGAGAACTGCTGTCATTTTTATTTGAAGAGTTCTATTTAGTTAATTATTTTTTCAGATGATTAATAGATAAATTTCTCACGTCCAGAAATTTATTTTAGAATTTTTGGGGTTCCAGATCTTGCGCTAGCTACAGATTACTACAGACTGTTCTGTTTTTGACAGATTCTGTTTTTCGTGTGTTGTTTGCTTATTTTGATGAATCTATGGCTAGTAAAATAGTTTATAATCCATAGAGAAGTTGGAATACAGTAGGTTTAACACCAATATAAATAAAGAATGAGTTCATTACAGTACCTTGAAGTGGTCTTTTGTTTTCTTTCGCTAGCGGAGCTCACGAGTTTTCTATTTTGAGTTTTGTGTTGTGAAGTTTTCAAGTTTTGGGTGAATTCTTTTGATGGATCATGGAACAAGGAGTGTCAAGAGCCTAAGCTTGGGGATGCCCATGGCACCCCCAAGATAATCCAAGGACACCAAAAAGTCAAAGCTTGGAGATGCCCCAGAAGGCATCCCCTCTTTCGTCCACTTCCATCAGTAATTTACTTGGAGCTATATTTTTATTCACCAACATGATATGTGTTTTGCTTGGAGCGTCTTGTATTATTTGTGTCTTTGTTTGTTAGTGTGCCACAATCATCCTTGCTGTACACACCTTTTGAGAGAGTCATCTATGAATTAAAATTTGATAGAATACTCTATGTGCTTCACATATATCTTTTGAGCTATGTAGTTTTGCTCTACGTGCTTCACTTATATCTTTTGAGCGTTATAATTTTGCTCTATGTGCTTCACTTAGATCTTTTAGAGCACAGTGGTGGTTTGTTTTAAAGAAACTATTGATCTCTCATGCTTCACTTAAATTATTTTGAGAGTCTTAATAGCATGATAATTTGCTTAATATAAATATGCTTGGTGTTCAAGATATGTGAAATTTTCTTTTGAGTGCGTTGAATACTAAGAAAAGATTGAAGCATGATAATTGTTTTGAGATATGGAGGTGATAATATTAGAGTTATGCTAGTTTAGTAGTTGTGAATTTAAATAATACTTGTGTTAAAGTTTGTGATTCCCGTAGCATGCACGTATGGTGAACCGTTATGTGATGAAGTCAGAGCATAATTTATTTATTGACTGTCTTCCTTATGAGTGGCGGTCGGGGACGACCGATGGTCTTTTCCTACCAATCTATCCCCCTAGGATCATGCGCGTAATACTTTGCTTTGATAACTTCTAGATATACCTTCCTCAAAACAGCCACCATACCTACCTATCATGGCATTTCCATAGCCATTCCGAGATATATTTCCATGCAACTTTCCACCGTTACGTTCATTATGACACGCTCCATCATTGTCATATTGCTTTGCATGATCATGTAGTTGACATTGTATTTGTGGCAAAACCGCCATTCATAATTCTTTCATACATGTCACTCTTGATTCATTGCATATCCCGGTACACCGCCAGAGGCATTCATATAGAGTCATATTTGTTCTAAGTATCGAGTTGTAATTGCTGAGTTGTAAGAAAAATAAAAGTGTGATGATCATCATTTTCTAGAGCATTGTCCCAAGTGAGGAAAGGATGATGGAGACTATGATTCCCCCATAAGTCGGGATGAGACTCCGGAGAAAAAAAGAGGCCATAAAAAATAGAGAGAAAAGGCCCAAAAATGAGAGAAAAAGAGAGAAGGGACAATGTTACTATCCTTTTACCACACTTGTGCTTCAAAGTAGCACCATGATCTTCATGATAGAGAGTCTCTCGTTATGTCACTTTCATATACTAGTGGGAATTTTTCATTATAGAACTTGGCTTGTATATTCCAATGATGGGCTTCCTCAAATTGCCCTAGGTCTTCGTGAGCAAGTGAGTTGGATGCACACCCACTTAGTTTCTTTTGATGAGCTTTCATATACTTATAGCTCTAGTGCATCCGTTGCATGGCAATCCCTACTCACTCACATTGATATCTATTGATGGGCCTCTCCATAGCCCGTTGATACGCCTAGTTGATGTGAGACTATCTTCCCCTTTTTTGTCTTCTCCACAACCACCCTTCTATTCCACATAGTGCTATGTCCATGGCTCACGCTCATGTATTGCGTGAAGATTGAAAAAGTTTTGAAAAAGTTAGAGTATGAAAAAATTGCTTGGCTTGCCATCGGGGTTGTGCATGATTTAAATACTTTGTGTGGTGAAGATAGAGCATAGCCAGACTATATGATTTTGTAGGGATAACCTTCTTTGGCCATGCTATTTTGAGAAGACATAATTACTTTATTAGTATGCTTGAAGTGTTATTATTCTTTATGTCAATATCAACTTTTGTCTTGAATCTTTCTAATCTGAATATCCATACCACAATTAAGAAATTTTGCATTGAAATTATGCCAAGTAGCACTCCACATCAAAAATTCTCTTTTTATCATTTACCTACTCGAGGACGAGCAGGAATTAAGCTTGGGGATGCCTGATACGTCTCCAATGTATCTATAATTTTTGATTGCTCCATGCTATATTATCTACTGTTTTGGACTATATTGGGCTTTATTTTCCACTTTTATATTATTTTTGGGACTAACCTATTAACCGGAGGCCCAGCCCAGAATTGTTGTTTTTTGCCTATTTCAGTGTTTCGAAGAAACAGAATATCAAACGGAGTCCAAACAGAAAAATCCTTTTTGGAACGTGATTTT